>NC_090760.1:9975343-9980343 GCF_036898095.1 Palaemon carinicauda | reverse complement strand
TTGCCTTTCGCAGAATCAGTTTAGACCGTAGGCGTATTTCTCGGTCGACCTTTTGCTCGACCTTGACCTTGACCTTTGACCTATGTTTTTTTCAAAATTGAATTACTTCCACGCCTTAAGATAACAATTAACCCCTGCAGGTTTAACTACTCTATGAGTAAAATTGTGGCCAGGAAGTTGTTCACAAACAAACGCACAAACAGACAAACAGGGGCGAAAACATAACCTCCTCACAACTTCGTTACCGGAGTTAATTATTGGAAGAGATTATAATAAATCACTATCACGAAAAAATAACTGATAATAGCTAAAACTGGTAATTAATATCATCATGGATCACATTAAACCCAAAAAACACCACAACAACATAACGTTGTTCATTTTGCTGTTCGAAGGTAAATACCAGGGAGAAACTAGTCTGGGGTAAGGGGGGGTGGGGGGTGGGGGAGAGTAAGACAGGTTTGAGGCATACTTCAATGGGCATACCAGGTAGCAATGCTGCCTTTAGCGCACAGCCGAAAAATGTTCACACACGGAACCTGCTGAGGTTCCTTGCTTTGGACAAAACCGTAGGAAAAGATGCTGGCTGAAAGGTTTTTGGGGGGTTGGTATGGGAGAGGGGAGGGGGGGGGTTGTACGAGGTTGTTGAAAGTTGAAAGAATGCACAGTGAAAAAAAGTAGACAAGTCTGATTGGTTCAAGTTACCTTTGCCCCGTGGAGGTATTTCGGACACACACGGACATCTACTCTCTACTTTTCAAATTATTGTTGCTCATTTATACCTATTTACTAAGGCCTTTTTTTCTAGCATTATGGGATATTTACGACGTAATTCCTATCTCATAAAGTAATTTTGCCAATTTCAAGATATTTACGTAAAAAATTATACCACTATACCATTTTAAACCTCTGTTATAAGCCAAATTGGGCACAGAAAAATACAGAACGTATTTCTAATCTTCGAAATATTTTTGATCAAATCAACAAAACAGATATATAATTCAAATTTCAAAGATATTCTTTGACAACTTTAGTATGTTTAATGACGCTTAATAAAATATTTCTGGATGAAGAGATGATTTTTAGATTCAAACCACCTTTAGGTAATTTTAACCTAATTACAAATGAGTATATGGAACACTTAAACACGTATAGATGTAATTCCAAATTTGAAATACAATTATGCTAATTTTTATCATCAAAACCTCCCAAAGAAGAATTCTGAGAAGCACGAAAGGAATTACGATACCTGATAATTTTTCTTATTTAATTTAACCAATTATCGAAAGAAACAATCGGAACGCCATCACAGAGACGGGACTCCAATTCCCGATATAATTTTGTCAACCGACCCCTGTTTACGAAAAGACCTACCGAAGCATTGCGAGATGTGCCCATGTAACCAATGGCGATGGCAAATCTAAAACGAGACGATTTTCGGATAAAACGTGAAATCTAAGGCAGGGGGCGAGCGCGCGAGCTCGCTGGAATATACGAAACCATTGCTCTCTGCGTCCGTTCGAGCTAGAAGAGATTTTACGAGGACCTGAAAGAGATTTCAGTTTATTGGGGGGAAGGGGGGCATGTAGAAGGGAGGGGGGCATGTGGAAGAGGGGTAGAGGGAGTAGGAAGAAGGCAGGAGTGGGCAGGATAGCTTAAGGAAGAGGGGGGTGAGGGACGGGAGAGGTTAGGACAGTGGAAACATTTAGCACAAGGTCCGTGCAGTCTCGGAGTACAGATAGAATATATGCATTAATTCAATGAAACACAACTTTCGGGCTTATTTACCGGTGGCTGGAATATGAGGCCCCAGAAACAACGCCCTCTAGTTAAATCCTTTACTATGCAAGGGTTACCACACGCCAATTCAATTCCAGTGTGAAGAGCAAGGCGAAGAATAATTCTCATTTTCACGTTGTGGGGGACCCCCAAGGACTCTCTCTCTCTCTCTCTCTCTCTCTCTCTCTCTCTCTCTCTCTCTCTCTCTCTCTCTCTCTCTCTCAGAGAAGAACACGTCGCCTTCCTGATAACCTCCTCCCCCCTCCCCCCCAGGAGGTTGAGGGTTTGGTTTACATAGGACACTATTGAGATATAAATTAAAAAAAATAGAAGGGGCATTGCTCAAATAATATTAAGGCTATGTATTTGGTCCGTATTTATTGGGCTTACGTAAGGGAACATTACCAGCAACGCCAGAGGGCGATTTTTTTTAATTGCGTGTCGAGGAATGGAAGGGTCATGTTTTACGATTGTTGAATTTATCAAGTTGCAAAAGAACACCAAGATGTTTTGGCAATAAATATAGGTGCAAATAATCGCATATCTTCTATAATTTTTTTTTTTACTGCATTCCAATGTCTTTTTTTTTATCAAGTAAGGAATTGCATATCTTTGCTTTTTTTTTCTTTTGTTGTGTATTGTAATGTCATTTTTATAGAAGCAAACAATAGCACATCTTTGATATTTACCTTTTTTCTGTGTATTCCAATGCATTTTTTATCGAAGTAAACATTCGCATATCTTTTATATTTTTTCCCCTGTGCATTACGATGTCATTTATTTGTAGAATTAAACAATAGCATATCTTTTATTTTGTTCTTTTTAGCTGTTTACTCAAATGTCTTTTTTATAGAAGTAAACACTAGCTAGCATATTTTTTTTTTCTGTGCATTCCAATATCTTTTTTTATCGAAGTAAATAATCGTATACCTTTCATGTGCAAATTATCACTTTGCTATGCATTTCAAGCTGATACAAAAATTCAGTTATAAACCGAGAAACAAAAAAAAATATATTACGACCGTCATCCTCTTCATAATCATAGTAATATCAACAGACATTGGAATGAAACCTAATATGTAATTTTCACATAATGGTATTAATAACAAAATTGAAATAATTAATAAATTATAAAAATAGTAATAATCAATAACAAAATAATAATCCATAGTAAAAAATAGTACAAGTAAAATACAAAAATAATAGATTATTCATAGCTTAAAAAGTATAGAAATAAAAGTTGATAAACGTTATAATAATAATAATAATAATAATAATAATAATAATAATAATAATAATAATAATAATAATAAACTATTCATAGCTTGAGCGGTATAGAAATTTAACCTGATAGACGATGATGATAATGATTATGATAATAATAACGATAAAAGTAACAATGATATTGATAATAGAAACATATTACAAATAAAATACAACTATTCGTAGCTTAATGGTTATAGAAATAATAAAAATAATAATAATAATAATAATAATAATAATAATAATAATAATAACCATAATAATAATAATAATAATAATAATAATAATAATAATAATAATAATAATAATAATGCTTTTATCCTCGCTTCATTCAACATGTGTCACTTGAAAAGACTTGAAAATACAGCGATATTCCCTCACACTGTCAATTCTTATCCCCTACGGCTGCCATATCATAATACATCATTCAATTACTAAGACAATTAAAAAGATGCAACTCAGATTACGCTGTGTTGCAATTAATAATATCATAATATCAGGTAATTGAAAAAAAAAAATCGTTTGATTGTTAACATAATATTCCAAATTATTTCTGTATATATAAGATTCTTAAAAATTGTTAATTCTACGTCAACTGTATTCTAGATATATTTGTTTTTAAATTTAAAATCTATATCTATATTAAAAAATCTATCTAATTCTTCAATTTCATTATTGTCAATATTGCTTAGTTCACATCTAAAATCTTTATAAGAACCTAAGTTTACAATTTGCCAACGAAAAGGAAAATCTTAACTTAGAATATTACCAAAATTCTGTAATTTCATCCCTGTCAAAATTGCTTAGTTTTCATCCAAAATGTCTAAATCAGGATCTAAGTTAATATTTGCCAACGAAAAGACAAAATTCAACTCATAGAATTTCATCACTGTCAAAATTATTTAGTTTACATCTAAAATCTGTATCAGAACCTAAGTTAATATTTGTTAACAAAAAGGCAAAATTTAACTTAGAATTTAATAAAATTCTCTAATTTCAACTTCGTCAAAATTGCTTAGTTTACTTGCAAAACCTAGATCAAAACATAAGTTGATTTTTATCAACGGAAGGACAAAATTTAACTCTGAGAATCTTATCAAATTTTCAAATTCTCTAATTTCTTCATTATTAATATTGCTTAATATCATATTTCTACAAAACTGTGTGCTACAAAATTAAGAGATACACTACACGCCCTTCGTTAAACTAATAAGATTATTCACTTAATTCAATCATCAAATTAAACAATTTGTATTTTCCAAATTATTAAAATATCTGTAAAATAAAATAAAAATTAATTGATTAGGTACGCTCACAAAAAATATTAATTTTTCATATAAAGAAAATGTAGTAACTGAAATAGCGAACTTTATGTTAAAAGAAAAGGAAAAATTTTTTTTGAAGAAATTACAGAAAATTGACAATTATATAAATGAAAAGCCTAATATGATATGAAAAAATTAAATAAAAGGAAAATCAGCAATTAGAAGAGATAACGAAGAAACCAATTAATCAGTGAAATATGCAAAAGAATAACAAAAACTAGAAAAACCTGTTAAATAAAATAAAAAAAACGAACTAAAATACCAAAAGCATAATAAAAAATCAAAAGTAAAACAAAATCCAACAGAAAGAGACGACTGGATGGAAAAAAATTAAGAAAAGTATTAAAAGAAACAAAAGAGAAAAAAAGCAACAACAACGAACGAAAAGGAAAGGAAATATTCGAAAATAAAAGCACTCCAAGTATGAAAATAAAATTAATAAAAGAAAAAAATAACCAAATTTTTCGAAAAAAATAAACAAAAAATAAACCGACTCAATTTTCGAAAATAAAAGAGCGTCCGAGTGCGTATCACTTGCCAATTAATAATTACCTTGGCATAGTTCCATAAACATTCCTAATTAAACAAATGTCGTCACAGCCCGGGCCCCGTCTCGCGGGTCCTTTTGTTATC
>NC_090760.1:9957843-9965343 GCF_036898095.1 Palaemon carinicauda | reverse complement strand
ACCTCCTCCCAAGAAAACAATTACCCCTCACATCGATATCAACAGCCTCAATGAAGCTTCCTAACCCCCTACAACCATTCCATGAAAGCCTACCCCTCCTCGACCAAATTCGACCCCTACTCATGACGAAATCCATAACCATAATAACACCGCCCTCACCTTCCATGACATATCACCGACCCTTTACCACAAAACAGGTCCCCCTTTCCATGACACCCCCCCACCCAGACCCTTTACGACTACACCCCCCTCCCCCTTTAAAAACTGCAAGAGAAGGATTGGATGTCAGAACTCGTACATGTTTCTTTCACTACACAATATGACATGCCAATGTCCCTCTATAGTATTCTCGTCACACCCCTTCTCGTGATGTCTGACCTGAGGGCTAAATTATACAAAGCTTCAGCATCCAGGGAGGGAGGGAGGGAGGGAGGGAGGGAGGAAGAGCCAGCCTTCTGCAGGATGAGAGAGAGGCTTGTTGTCACTTTCGTCCAATCTTGCATGAGGTCACCGCTGCTACCCGCTCTACTATGCAAAACGCTTCGTGTAACTGTACAGCTTGTTGATTGCAATGGCAATATACTCGTGTGTGTGTATGTCTGTGCGTGTGTATATGTGTGTGTATATATATATATATATATATATATATATATATATATATATATATATATATATATATATATTTATATATATATATATATATATATATATATATTATATATATATATATATATATATATATATATATATATATATATATATATATATGAATGGCATATAAGCATATCCTTTCAGTTTCATATCCATTCTTAAGCGTGAATACAATATACACTCACATATTATATGTGTGCACATATATATATATATATATATATATATAATATTATATATATATTATATATATACATATATATATATATATCTATATATATATATATATATCTATATATATATATATATATATATATATATATATATATATATATATATACTGGATAATATGTGTGCATGTGGTGTACAAACAATGTCTATCATTGAACTGGAATATTATGAAGTCAACAAGTAGAAAATCTACTTTATCATTCAAAGCATCACCCCCTCCAAAAAAAAAAAAAAATGAAAACTCAAATATTCCAAGCATAAACTTTTAAAATAAATAAAAAAAAAATCTTTTCTTACATCCCTCATAAATACAGAAGGAAAATACGTAAAAAATTTATAATTATAACATAAAGAAAGGTATAAACTTTTCCTCGACCTTTCCGGCTCATAAGCGTCAAGTAAATATAAAATATAATTATACAATCTAAAGATGATTCTGCAATATACGGACCAAAAAAATATACATAAAAAATACAGAGGTATATAAGAAACAAATGTATAAACAGATAGTCCAGTTTGAAAATATCATTTTGAAAGATTAATAAAAAAAATAAAAAAAAATGTATATTAAAATTGTGTCAATAAACTAATACTCTAGAAAAAACTTTACACCAACTCTCTCTCTCTCTCTCTCTCTCTCTCTCTCTCTCTCTCTCTCTCTCTCTCTCTCTCTCTCTCTCTCTCTCTCTCTCTCTCTCTCTCTCCTTTGAAAGATTAATTTAAAAAATCACAAAAAAATCTATCAAAATTGTGTCAATAAACTAATACTCTTGAAAAAAATTTAAACCAAATCTCTCTCTCTCTCTCTCTCTCTCTCTCTCTCTCTCTCTCTCTCTCTCTCTCTCTCTCTCTCTCTCTCTCCTTTTTCCCCCGTTCCTCCTCAAAGCAGCTGATGCTGTTCCAATGCTGAGTACATAATCGCTTTTTATTTGCCGAGACTTTGGGCTCCGTCGTCGTCCTAATTTCAAATTCCAATGCTTTCTGCTTTTACCCGACACCAGCAGCTTTTCGCACACTATTCTTGTACTTCATTTGTAACACCTTTTTTTTTTTTCCTTTTTTTTTTTTGGTTATTCTTTGAGGTTTAGTGTCTCTTATGTGAATTGGTGCTTGGGGAAAGATGATGGTGATGATGATGATGATGATACGTTGATCTTCTAACGCTGGGTCTCTGTTTTTATTCTATATTACCCTGAGGATCTTCAATGTATTTCATTGGGACTTTCTTAATCTTTTTTCAGCCTTGGTCTTTTAAAATTTATATCATTGGGATTTTCTTACTCTTTTTCAACCTTTGGCTTTTGACATTAATTATTAGGACCTTCATACTCTTTTTCAACCTTTGGCTTTTGTCCTTTTTAAATATATATTATTGGAATTTTCTTGCTTTTTCAAACTTGAATTTTTAAATGTATATAATTGAAACTTTCTTAATATTTTTTCTGCCTTGATCTTTTAAAATTTGTATTATTAGGACCTTCATACTCTTTTCAACGTTTGGCTTTTGACCTTTTTAAACATATTGTAATTTTCTTGCTTTTTCAACCTTGAAATTTTAAATGTATATCACTGGGACTTTCTTAATCTTTTTCAGCCTTGATCTTTTGAAATTAATATTATTAGGACCTTCATACTCTTTTTCAACCTTTGGCTTTTGACCTTTTTAAACATATATTATTGGAATTTTCTTGCTTTTTCAACCTTGAACTTTTAAATGTATATCACTTGGACTTTCTTAATCTTTTTTTCAGCCTTGATCTTTTAAAATCTATATCATTAGGACTTTCTTACTCTTCTGCAACCTTGGCCTTTAACCTTTTTAAATATATATTATTGGAATTTTCTTATTTTTTTCAACTTTGACTTCTTAAATGTATATCATTGGAACTTTCTTAATCTTTTTCAGCCTTGATCTTTTGAAATTAATATTATTAGGACCTTCATACTCTTTTTCAACCTTTGGTTTTTGACCTTTTTAAACATATATTATTGGAATCTTCTTACTTTTTCAACCTTGACATTTTAAAATGTATATCATTGGAACTTTCTTAATCTTTTTCAGCCCTGTCTCTTTTAAGTTTACGTTATTGGGACTTCGCTCCTCTTTCAACTTTAGCCTTTTTTAATTGTATATCATCTTTGTTCTTTTTCAACATTGACTTTTTAAATGTATTTAAGTGGGACTTCCTTTCTCTTTTCAATCTTAGCCTTTTTAACGTATACCGTTGTTTTGTGGTTATTCTCATGATTGTTATTCCTCACTTTTTTTTTTATCCTAAATTTTAAATGTTGTGGGAATGAAGTCTATTACGAGAGAGAGAGAGAGAGAGAGAGAGAGAGAGAGAGAGAGAGAGAGAGAGAGAGAGGAGAGAGAGAGAGAGAGAGAGAGAGAGAGAGAGAGAGAGAGTATTATGATGCTCTTATAATTTTCATTGCTGTACATAAATCCCTTGAATGTTGTCAGTAAGTTCATATGATTGGGCTTGATATCAGAGCTAACTTTGACCGTGTTAATCACGTTTTCAAATTAATCAGATGGGAGTAAGTAGGTCTTTTCTTAGCCTCATTATTGAATTTTCAAGTCATAGGTTGTAGAGAACAGTTGTTCATAGGCATCAAGAGTAAATACAGCATCGTAAAATCTGGTGTACCTCAGGAGAGTGTTCCCAACCAATTACCTTTCACAGTAACATACGCATGGTTTGTGGTTTGGCATAGGAAACATGCTTCTTCTTCTTCTTTGTCTACATACTTTCCCACTTTTATGTCGGGTCGATGTTTCTGGCCAGCGTTCTCCATGTACCTCTGTCCCACACTTCATCACCGGTTAATCCCTTTGATCGAAGGTCATCCTTCATACAGTCCATCCACCTTCGCTTTGGTCTCCCTCTCCTTCTCTTTCCCTGTACCTCCATTTCCATCACTCTCCTCCCAATATACTGTTCATCTCTTCTCATGACATGACCATACCACCTCAGTCTACTTTTGGCATAGGAAACATGCATGTTATGCTAATCTCTTTGCAACAATTATCTCTTCTAAACGTGGACCTATAGTTGCTGAAACCCTTAATATGAATCTAACTAAAATTGATGCATGTTGCAAAATGTGGGGGATGAGATGAACCATAATTAAGTAGGTCAATTGCAGGGGGTCCTTAACATCTACATTGTTGCAATGGCAATAATTCTTGATTGCAAATTTGCTTTAGAGAAACAAATCCGGTCTGTTTCTTCTTTCTTGGCGCATAAATTTGCATATTGGGTTTTTTTTTTTTTTTAAAGATTTATAACGACCAAGGTGTCTTGATGGAACGTTCTAACTCCAATTCTTTCATACTATCACGTTACTGTATAATTCTGTCAGGTCTTCTCAGCTGCTGATTGTCATAGTTTTTAGCACAAAAGCTTGCGGCCTATTACAAAATTCATATCACTGCTCTGGATATCAATTTCTGGAACCTTCATTCAGTGAATGATTTGTACATGTTGCATGAAATTTTCACAATTCTGACCATCCTTTGCATTCAGATCTTCCCGGATTGTACCACCTTCTAAGAAGTACTATGTATGGAGTTGAATTATTCTAGAAGTTTAATTCCAGCTATGACCAGATTCTGGCATCACCTTCCTAACCTGGCGGTTGATTCGGCGAAATTTCAGAGGTTCAAACTTGTTGCAAATGCTTTTCTGTTGGACAAGTTGACTTGCGTCCACTTTTTTTTATTGTTTATATGATTGGTCTATTTTAACATTGGTACTGATCTTAATCAATTCAAATGTTTTATTATTTAATTCGATATATCTCTATTTCCTTTTCGTTCTTGTGCTTGTAGCATCTTTTTTTCCGGACAGGGATGTAGTTTGGGTAATAATAATAATAATAATAATGATAATAATAATAATAATAAACGCGGAGAGAGAGAGAGAGAGAGAGAGAGAGAGAGGAGAGAGAGAGAGAGAGAGAGAGAGATCCAGCCAGAAAATAGTTGTGACCCCCTAAATAAATGATGAATGATATGAGAGAGAGAGAGAGAGAGAGAGAGAGAGAGAGAGAGAGAGAAAGAGAGAGAGAGAGAGAGAGAGAGAGAGAGAGAGAGAGAAAGATAACTTTCAATAGAAAAGTTATGAAATCTATTAAATAGATGATGGAAAGCCCGCTGGCTCTTGAAAGGGGTCAATAATTTAAGGGGGGGGGGGGTATCGCTACGATGTCTGTGGGGTCAAGTTTTCAGTGCTAATTAATATTTGGTCAGAAACACACTTATGCATCAAGCTCCGGGGGGGGGGGGGGGAATGGCTTTCCTCCATGGTTCCTACGGCAACAACAGTTCCCCCCCCCCCCTTCCCTAACACCCCGCCCACCATTTAAACTAGGTACCAAGCTTCCCGAAGACACACCCTATTTCCACGTATACTCTGGTCCTTTCCCATTTCGTCTTTATTTCTAACTACTCAGTTTGGGAATCCTAAATTACTTTCAGGATTCTGATTATTTTTTTTTTTTGGGGGGGGGGTACCGTTGGATTACAGTAATTCTGAAATTAATTCTTGCAAAGCCAAATCTTTTGGATAACACAAGCTGAAAAAATTCTGAAATTAACTCTCGTAAAACCACTAAAATCCACTTATTTTTGGATAACACGGGCTGAAATAAATGCAGGCATTAATTCCCGTGCTAGGTGAAAGAAATTCTGAAATTAATTCTTGTAAAGACAAATCTTTTTGGATAATAGTGACTGTAAGAAATTCTGAAATTAACTCTCGTAAAATCGCCTTTTTTTAATAAGGCTGAAATAAATTCTGGCATTCATTCCCGTGCCGGGTGAAAGAAATTCTGACATCAATTCCCGTGATGGATGAAATAAATTCTGATATTAATTCTCGTAAGACCACTTTTTTGGATAAAACGGGCTGAAAGAAATTCTGACATTAATTCTCGTAAGACCCCTTTTTTGGAGAGCGCTGCTTAAAGGAAATTCTGAAATTGATTCTCGTAAGACCACTTTTTTGGATAACACTGGCTTAAAGAAATTCTGAAATTAATTCTAACAAGACTAGTTTTTGGATAACATTGGCTGAAAGAAATTCTGAAATTAATTTTCGTAAGACCACTTCTTTTTCGACAATACTCGCTTAAAGAAATTCTGAAATTAATTCTAACAAGACTAGTTTTTAGATAACGTAGGCTGAAAGAAATTCTGAAATTAATTCTCGTTCGACCACTTCTTTTTGCAAAACAATAATTGAAAGAAATTTGGAAATTAATTTTCAAAAGACCACTTTTTTGGGATAACACCGACTGAAAGAAATTCCGAAATTAATTCTCATAAAACTACTTTCTAATACCACATCCTAAAGGAAATTCTGAAATTACCATTACTGGCCTCTCCCATTTTTTAACAGCACAGGATACAAGAAGCTCTGAAATAAACTCACTTAGGATACCATAATATATTTAACCCTTTCACCCCCAAAAGGAGACGTACCGGTACGTTCTTGCAAAACACTGTTAATTACATGTTTTTACATATTTTTATAATTTTATGAGAAACCTCACGCATTTTCCAAAAGAATGAGACCAACCTGACCTCTCTAGGACAAAAATTAAGCCTGTTAGCGCAATTTAAAAAAAAAAATATATAGCAAAATGTGCTCGAAATTTAACCTTATGGTGGGGGTAAAAGGTTAATGGTGGCAAAAATAAATTAATAAACTACCCCACTCCCATATGATTTGAAAATCAACGCCTACTATTGCAAACTATTTACTATAAACGATTCATTTCTGAAATTAAAGCCCCCCACCTCTACCCCTTTTCATCAATCACTTAGGATACCATCATTTTTTTTATAATGGTGGCAAAAATTAATTAATAATTACCCCACTCCCATATGATTTGAAAATCAACGCCTACTATTGCAACCTATTTACTATAAACGATTCATTTCTGAAAATAAGGCCCCCCCCCTCTACCCCCTTTTCATAAATCACTTAGGATACCATACTTTTTTTTTTTAGTGGTGGCAAAAATGAATTAATAAACTACCCCACTCGCATATGATTTGAAAATCAACGCCTACTATTGCAAACTATTTACTATAAACGATTCATTTCTGAAATTAAGCCCCCCCTCTACCCCCTTTTCATCAATGCAACAACCCCCCCCCCCCCCACCCCCTCGAAAATCCGACCCTTCTCCATCCATTACTATTTCAGCGATCGAGTTTGTAAATCCCAAAGCTACTCTGGCTTGAATCATCTGTCGGATTCTCTCCTTTTGGATAACCTGGATGAGGAGATTTTGAAAATAAACCATACGTAAAATGGCCGCCAAAGTCATCTTTGAATATCTTTATCTTAATGAGCTATTTCAAAGATAAAAAAAGATAATAAAAAATTCTAGGGGATAACCTGGAGGAGGAGGTTTTGAAAATGAACCATACGTAAGATGGCCGCCAAAGTCATCTTTGAATAACATCTTTATGTTAATGTGCCATTTAAAGAAAAAAAAAAAAGTCTAGGAGATAACTTGGAGAAGGAGGTTTTGAAAATAAACTATACCTAAAATGGCTGCCAAAGGAATCTTTGGAATTACCTTTATCTTAATGAGCTATTT
>NC_090760.1:9922912-9937912 GCF_036898095.1 Palaemon carinicauda | reverse complement strand
CTTAATAATAATAATAATAATATAATAATAATAATAATGATAATAATAATAATAATAATATTAGTTTCCAAAATTTACGTTCGCGATAATTCTCGTTAAGAAAGTTACATCACTGATGTAACAACAAAATTATCTCTTTTCTCTTCTGGATGATATTTACGAAAAGGCCCAAGCAGGTTAAAGGTCAAACGAATGGCAATAATAATCTTAACCGAATAAGGGAACCAATAATAAAGGCATGCTTTTGAACTCCCTATACCGAGGCCGGGCATGGCCCAAAACTATGGCCCGGGCCACGATGAATGGATATTGGCGGGTTTCGGCAGAAGCGGCCCAAAAAGAGCTTTTAATTATGGGATGGTCTCTTCCAACCTCCCTCCCCCCTCCCCCCCTTCTACCCTCCACTTCTTTATGGAGCGAAAACCTTAAGCGTTGACGATGGGAGAAGGCAGTTAATGCACCTGCAGGAGGGAAGACTGGTTGGAATGGCCGGGTGAGGGAGGGGCAGGGGAGGGGCAGGGGAGGGGGGTATGGGAGGGTATTTAGGTAGATACTTAATGAGAGGAAATGTCCCTCCTTCTCATTCCGACCCAAAGTGGCGGAGAAGGGTATTGGACCAGTCTACTCTTCTTCTTCTGCCCTTCCTTTCCATCCACCATTTATCCACCGTCTGGACTTCTATCTTTATCCTCCTCCTCCTCCTCCTCCTCCTCCTCCTCCTCCTCCTGCTCATTTGGCTTCTGCGGAGGTTTCCGGAGGAGAGGGAGAGAGAGAGAGAGAGGGGAAGGAAGAGAGAGGGGAAGAAGAAGAGATCCAATTCCTATCTCAATTCCTTCCTTAATGCCTATCAGAGTTACTGACCAAGCTTTCCCCTCTTACAACACCTACTCCCCATCCTTCCCCCCTCCCCAAGATCCATTCCCCCTACCTCCCTGTAACCACCTCCCGTCACCATCTTATACCTGACGGTGCTGGAAAGGTGGTATACAAGGTAAAGCATAGGTGGCAGTAGGTAATGGTGGGGGGGGGAGGGAAGGGGAGGGGGTCAAGAAAGAGGGGAAAAGGGAGAGGAAGGAGGGGAGAGAGGGAGGAGGAGGAGAAGGGGAAAGAGGTGTTTCTCTTGTGTCCAAGTCTTTAACACCTAACTACGACGCAGTAATGTAACAGGGCAGGGGAACACTAAGAGAGAGAGAGAGAGAGAGAGAGAGAGAGAGAGAGGAGAGAGAATGGGGGATAGGTAGACATTGTGCACCTTCTTCAGATTCCCCGAACTTGTAGGCGTAAGGTTCCTAATCTCGCGCATATACACTTCGAGGGGGAAGAGCAGGCCTAGAACCTACCGAGGATGCGAAGGTGAGAGGCAAGGCGTTGGAACCTAAAGGAGATTTCGAGGATAATATCAAGTTGTAAAAGAGGAAACAAGACATAGATCGATTAAGAAGCGTAAATAATAGAAACGGGGGAATAATATAGGCGGGATAAGGTTGTAGAAAGATGCTGATTTAATAAGTAAATGATAGGAATTACAAGAACATCAATTGAGTGATGAAGATAATATAATGAACTACAGAAAGGAAATGTATAGAGACTGTTGAGGTAAATTCAAAATGATAATTTATTAAGTAAAGGAAAGTTATTTTACAAACATCAATTGAGTGACGAAGATTTATATATATATATATATGTATATATATATATATATATTTATATATATATATATATATACATATATATATATATATATATATAATATATATATATAATATATATATATATATATATATATATATATATATATATAAGAAGTGTGGATCAGAAAAGGTGGGGTTCAGGTGTGGGTTAGAAAGAGAGACTTGAGGGGTAAAATCAAAATGATACTTTATCAACTAAAGCGAAAGGAATTTCACAAACATCCATTAAATGACGAAGATATATAAAGAAGTGTGCATCAGGAGGGGGGTAGGTTGCAGGGGGGGGGGGAAGAAGGTAAGGTGGGGGAGTGGGGTTTAAGCTCAAAATATAAAGACCGTCATATAGACAAAGTCGAGCAAAGTCGAGTAAGATCAAGAAACGTCGATCGCAGGTGGCAAGAGGAAGAAGGATGTAGGTACAGGGAGGGGGAAATGCAGGAGGAGGGGAAGGGGGGGGGTTGCAATTCAGGTAGGTAATTGTGAGTGACGTGCTAAAGGAAAAAGGTTTTTAAAAGGTAGAGGGCGGGGGACCGTAGCTACAATGGCAAGTCTTCAAGGTAGGAAAAAAAATATAACGTAACAGAAGGAAAATCAAAAGATCTATGATACATAGAGAAATGGAAGTGGAAAAAGAAAATTAAAATTGATGTGCACGTGATGAGTCTTCCATCATGAGGCTCAATACTACACAGTTATTCTAGAAAGTTTTATTCCAGCTGTGACCAAGTTGTGGAATGATCTTTCTAATCGGGTAGTTGAATCGATGGAACTTAAAAAATTCAAACTTACACCAAATGTTTAATGTTGAACAGGCTGACATAAGTCTTTTTATAGTTTATATATGAAATATTTGTTTTGCTGTTGTTACAGTTTTTAAAATATTCTATTAATTTTTAATTGTTTATTTCCTTTATATCCTTTTCTCACTGGGCAAATTTTCCTTGTTGGAAAACTTGGGCTAATAACATCTTGCTTTTCCAACTAGGGTTGTACCTTAGCAAATAATAATAATAATAATAATAATAATAATAATAATAATAATAATAATAATAATAAAATTGATTTCTTAACTGTTATTTTTACATTATAGAAGTTTTCAGTATCTAATGAGTTAAGTAAACAATGGGATGTAATTGCGTAGTCCCGTTCATAAAACTTATGTTATTACAGTAACAAATAATTATTTAAATTAAAGTGAAAAAAAATGGTTATTGTAATTTATAAATGTAGAAAGGAATGTAATTTTCTGAAAATGTGCAATTATTATTGTAATAACACATACGATAAAAATTATATTTTTCCAATCAAGAGATAAAAAAAAACTATGATATTTTGACATAAATTTTCTTTACCATAAGAATATGCATTCCACTTCTAATAATAATAATAATAATAATAATAATAATAATAATAACAATAATAATAATCCATAGACACTAATGTTGATACAGATAATTATAACAATGTTAATAATTAAAATATATTGATACAGACCAAAAACCTTGAATTCGAAATTATGTATTTTGTAATACTATTAAAAAAAAAATCAAATGTATTAATATATAGCCGGCACGACATTTAATAAAACAGGTCTCAAAGTCTAAGATAAATTGTTCTTTGTCAAGCATTAATTTTAAGTAGACCCTGTGGGAAAAAAAAAAAAAATATATATATATATATATATATATATATATATATATATATATAATATATATATATATATATATATAGAGAGAGAGAGAGAGAGAGAGAGAGAGAGAGAGAGAGAGAGTAAGTTAAATAAATAAGATCACATTACGACAATACCAATGTTTAACATCGTTAGGCATTAAGTACTTTCCAAAGGGTTTCCTTAAACCTTTGTTGTTCAGTATCTTAAATTTCATTTAACCCTTCGTTGTTCAGTATCTTATATTGTATTTAAACCTTCGTTGTTCAGTATCTTATATTGTATTTAAACCTTCGTTGTTCAGTATCTTAAATTATATTTAAACCTTCGTTGTTCAGTATCTTAAATTATATTTAAACCTTCGTTGTTGAGTATCTTATATTGTATTTAAACCTTCGTTGTTCAGTATCTTATATTGGATTTAAACCTTCGTTGTTCAGTATCTTAAATTGTATTCAAACCTTCGTTGTTCAGTATCTTAAACTGTATTTAAACCTTCGTTGTTCAGTATCTTAAATTGTATTTAAACCTTCGTTGTTCAGTATCTTAAATTATATTTAAACCTTCGTTGTTCAGTATCTTAAACTGTATTTAAACCTTCGTTGTTCAGTATCTTAAATTGTATTTAAACCTTCGTTGTTCAGAATCTTAAATTGTCTTAAAACCTTCGTTTTTCAGTATCTTAAATTTCATGAAATCTTTTACCTGAAAAACTAATTCCTCTTCTCTCATGAGAGAGAATTAATACAAACCAATTTCCTTTTTCTACCTGGAACTAATACCAATGTTAAATTTAAGTAAATTAAGAAGAGGAATTAACATTAAAAGAACCCAAATATAACGCAATAACTGAGAACCCAAATTGAATGTAGTAACTAAGAACCAACATTCAAAATTAAGTAACTAAGAATTGTTACTAAAATGGGAACTAAGAACCATATCCTGTGTGTGTGTAAGCTATTTATAATGGCATGTCTCACTAGAACAAGTACATACGCAAGAACTTCAATCAATACAGATGTATCGCACATGACTTACAGCCGATGAAACAAGACCCAAAAATGTGAGAGAGAGAGAGAGAGAGAGAGAGAGAGAGAGAGAGAGAGAGAGAGAGAGAGAGAGAGAGAGAGATGGGAAGATTGCAGAAAAGGGCGTGGGGAAGAGGTTGCTCAGAAGCATAGAAAAGAGATCCAGAGTAAACGAGGTGGGGGGGGAGGGGAGGGATGGAAGTAGAGAGAGAGAGAGGGGGGGGGGTAGGGGGGGACCTACGAGATCCAGGGAAAGCTTGTTGGTAGTGGTGGAAGAGGAGGGGGGGAGGGGAGATACTGTGGGAAGGTGTATATGGGGGGAAGGAGAGGGGGAGGGGGGTGGGAGTGTAGGGTGGCGTACACTAAGAGCATATCTCTGTTGTGCATATAAATGATGGCTCTGTATGTATGTTCTCTCAAGTAAGCCTCTAAAATGGAAAATATGAACGGTATAGGAAACCGAGCGATTAATGGAGCTGTATCGTGTCTTTAAACAGAAGGTCTCAGCTCTGCGATGACAGGGAAGAGGATCTTTATTAATAATAATAATAATAATAATAATAATAATAATAATAATAATAATGATAATAATAAACGATACTATTATTAAATGTAAAAGGCACTTGCCCTAACGGGGAAGATCTTTAATATAATAATAATAATAATAATAATAATAATAATAATAATAATAATAATAATAATAATAATAAAAATTAGAATTATACAGTAATAATAAACGATACTATTATTAAATGTAGAAGACACTTGCGCTAACAGGGAAGTTCTTTAATAAAAATAATAAAATAATAATAATTCTAATAACAATAATAATAATAATTATAACAATTACAACGGTTGATATATATACAACAATGTAATGCTTACTATATCGTTAGTGTAATAATAATAATAATAATAATAATAATAATAATAATAATAATAATAATGATAATAATAATATATTTTTCATATATAATGCCAGCTACAAATTTGGTGCAAGTAATAATAATAATAATAATAATAATAATAATAATAATAATAATAATAATAATATACATTTCCAACAATAATTAAACTAATCAATTGTAAATTTCTCTCGCATTTATCAATTTTCATCAATGCATTATATATTTATTAAATGAGGATTTTAAAGAACGAAAACAAAATATAATTAAAATCAGTAATATTTTTTGATAGGTAAATACTTTTCCGTTAACTAATCTTCGCAATCAACTTCATGATTTTTAAATATATATTTCTAGCATTCGTATGATTTAAAAAACTATCTTTGTTTATTTCAAGTTACCATTATCATTTTTAAAATATCCAAATATTTTTCATAGTTCCTTTGTTTCATCTTTTCTTGGAGACCTCGACGACTATGTTAAATGACCTAAATTAACAATATGTTTCCAACTGCAAGAAGACTCAAAAAACAATTATGAACCTTCACATATATCTCACCATTCCCAAAAATATATTCATTTTTTTTTTTTGTGTTGGCTTCCCAATTTTTCATTTAAAAATACCACCATCTCTGAAGATGATTTTTTCTCCGTTTACTTTCCATGTTCCCTTAAAAAACACCACCATCTCTCATAAATCATTTACAGCATTTATTTAAAAACTGTTCTTCAAAATTATAACCATCTAGTAACATAATTTTCACATTTGTTAATCAAAAAGAAAAAAAAAAGAAAAATAACATCACTCAACACAACTTCCCTTTGTGATTCTTTTCAAGTTTTTCCTTCAATAATAACATGTCAAAACTAATTTTCCCTTATGTATCTTTCCTAAAAATATATTACATTTCTTAACATAATCTTCACTAACATTCTCACCCGCTTTAGCTTTCAGAAGACTTACTTGAACATTTCGAAAAGGTCATTTGCCCACATTATTCAAAATAATTTTCAATCAATTTTCTTTAACAATATTTTCTATCCTTTTTGGCCCTTTGGTAAAATACATATCAACGGAGGATTATGGGAATAAATTATTTAAAAAGATGACGTTCTAATATTGCTGAAGCCTTTATGTTCATATCTATTTTCCTCACATCTAATACTATCTTCCAAATTACTTCCCCTCAATATTTTCTTATAAAGATAATAAGATAAATAATTTAATCCTCACTTAAAAATTTTTTAAAATATTTTCAAGTCAACATCCATATTTTGCTCTTGCCAGAGAAATTTCTTTTTCGATACCTAAAGTGTGAAATTTGGAATAACCAAAGACTGTCTCGAAATTATTTTCCAAAATCAGACAAAAATTGTATATAATTATTTTTTTTTCGTTTTGACTCTTGATAAAAGTAAAAAAATAGATAATACATCAAAATCACTTTGAATATCATTTCTCACATGTACAAAATCCTATAAACTTCCAAATAACTTCCCCAGTAACTTTTTCAATAACATATTAATTTTTAGTTTTTGTAATGAGATGCTGAAGTTAAAATTAATGACTCCAATAATAATACAGATCCAAATTCGTTCGAATATTTTTCCTACATATAAAATAACTTCTAAATCTTTCAAAATAATTTCCCTAACTTTTTTAATATCTTAATTTTCAGTTTTTAATAAATAATAAAAAATTAGACCTGGATCTTTGAAAATATTTTCCCCCATAACTTTCTAGTTTTTTATAAAAACAAAAATGAGTAAATAGAAAGTTACTGGAGATATTATTTTGAAATATCCAGGTCTTTACTTTTTTATTCTTTTCACTAAAAACTAGAAAGTTACTGAGGGAATTATATTGAAAGATCCAGGTCTCTACTTTTTTTATTAAAAAAAAAACATTTCCAGTAACTTTCTAGTTTTTAATAAAAACCAGAGTAACTAGAAAATTACTGAGGGAATTATTTTGAAAGATACAGGTTTCTAGATTTTTGATTTTTCATTAAAAAAAAAAAAACCTTTCCAGTAACTTTCTAGTTTTTAAATAAAAAAAGTAGAGCCCTGGATATGCCAAAATAATTCCCTCAGTAACTTTCTAGTTTTTAAATAAGAAAAAAACTAAAAGTAGAGCCCTGGATATTCCATAATAATTCCCTCAGTAACTTTCTATTTTCAAATAAAAAACTAAAAGTAGAGCACTGGACATTTCAAAATAATTCCCTCAGTAACTTTCTATTTTTAAATAAAAAACTAAAAGTAGAGCACTGGATATTTCAAAATAATTCCCTCAGTAACGTTCTATTTTTAAATAAAAAACTAAAAGTAGAGCCCTGGATATTTCAAAATAATTCCTTAAGTAACTTTCTAGTTTTTAAATAAAAAACTAAAAGTAGAGCACTGGATATTTCAATATAATTCCCTCAATAACTTTCTATTTTTAAATAAAAAACTAAAAGTAGAGCACTGGATATTTCAAAATAATTCCCTCAGTAACTTTCTATTTTTAAATAAAAAACTAAAAGTAGAGCACTGGATATTTCAAAATAATTCCCTCAGTAACTTTCTATTTTTAAATAAAAAACTAAAAGTAGAGCCCTGGATATCTCAAAATAATTCCCTAAGTAACTTTCTAGTTTTTAAATAAGAAAAAAACTAAAACTATAGCACTGGATATTTCAAAATAACTCCCTCAGTAACTTCCTAGTTTCTAAATAAAATAAAAATAAAAGTAGAGTACTGGATATTTCAATATACTTTCCTCATTAACTTTCTAGTTTTTAATAAAAAAAAATAGAGCCCTGGATATTTCAAAATACTTCCCTCATTAACTTTCTAGTTTTCAATAAAAAAAAAGGGACTAGAAAGTAAAATAGAGCCCTAGAACCCGAAGTTAAGGTCCTAAATGACTCTCGAATCAGAGACGCCTCTGCCAAAATTCCCTGTTTCGAAACAGCATTACGAGTTCTGTCGTGCGCCGAAAGAGTCGAAGTTGTCACGTCAACTAACCTGTTTAACTGACTTATATCTCGATGATGAATCCGTAACCCAATTGCAACAATATCAGTAGAATATCACCCGAATCTGCAGTGTCCCTCGCCTCTCCTCACGCCCAAATAACCGGCTGTAATTACCAAAAGCTGGTTCGAAAATACCGCCGTCCCAGAAAAGATTCCACGTCGAGTTTTGAATTGGCTCTTAACTTTTCCGATCGTCTTCCTTTTCGTCTATTCTTCAGCAATTCGAGGTAATTGGTTTTTTTTTAGTTTGTTTTACCTTGGGGTCTGAAGGGGACTGGTGGGGTGGGCCAATACCGAAAACGTTGTGTTGTCTTTCCCTGAGAGAGAATAATGTCGAATTTGGTTGCCCGAATCAACAATAAGTTAAAATGAAGGTTTAAAAAAACAGCAATTATTTTTAGTATGTTTTATCTTGGAGTCTGAACGGTAGGGTGGGGGGGGGCATTCCAGAGAAAAAAAAAAGGTTGTCTATCCCTGAGAGAGAATAGTGTTAAATTTGGTTTGCTAATTCAACAGGAAATCAAAATAAGGTATTTAAAAATATTTCAGTTGTCTCTTAATAGCATTCACAGGGAGAGATAGACAGTTACAAAGAAATCATGATCAGTTAATTTTGTTAATATTGGAACACAAATACCTGGAAAGAGTTTTTGTATTAATAATATCAATGCTAGAGGAGTTCTATTAGTTTTAAGAAGACAAATACAAGGTTTGCCTCCAGCATTTGTCAGTCAATTCTGTAAAAATTCATCAATATATATATATATATATATATATATATATATACATATATATATATATATATATATATATATATATATATTCATATATATATATATACACAAGTATATATATATTATATATATAAATAATATATATATAATATATATATATATATATATATATATATATATATATATATATATATATATATATATATATATATATATATATATATATATATATAGACAGGTATATGTATATATACTTTTATATATATATATATATATATATATATATATATATATATATATATATATATATATATATATATATATATATATATATAATTGCAATATCAAGTCCCAAACATTGAATACATCCACTAAGTTCGCCATTTAAGTTATTTTCCATAGGTAATATAAAAGAGAAAACTATTTTCTTTTTTAATTTCAAGAAGTGTTTTAATAAAAGCCATCAAGTTTTTCATGTTTTTCTCATTCGCTATAAGGAATCATTAAAAGATATACAGGAATATTTTAATATATTAACAGCTACTAAATAAGTCTTCGGATTTTTCATCCTATTCCCGAGTAGAGCTGTAAATATCAAGCAATAATTCTCAATTATTTTCAGCAATTTCTTTGTATGATTTCCCACCGCAACAGAAAACGGAAAATGTAGGCCATTCTAAATCCCAACAAAAACTGAGACCGGGCCATGAAAAAATCGTACTTTGGATAAAAGACAGAGACGAAAACTCGGTAGATAAATGTAATGTATACCAGCTGGCACCAGAGTAACTGACCTTATATTTCTATCTATTTTCTTTTCAATCACTTATGATTAATTACTTCTCATTTCATTTTGAGAATTTTTTTTCCCTTGTAACCCAGAAATAATTTCTTATTTCACTTTCAGAATATTTTATTCTTTATCACCCACAACTAATTTCCCATTTTTTTCACTTTCATATATTTTCTTCCCACCCAGAAATAATTTCTCATTTCACTTTCAAAATATATTTTTAACACAACTAATTTTCTAATTTTTTCACTTTCATATATTTTCTTCCCACCCAGAAATAATTTTTCATTTCACATTCAGAATATTTTATTCCTTATCACCCAGACCTAATTTCCCAATTACTTCACTTTCATACATTTTCTTCCTTGCCACCCAGAAATTATTTTTCATTTCACTTTCAGAATATTTTATTTCTTACCACCCAGTACTAAATTCCCATTATTTTGCTTTAAAATATTTTCTTCCTTACCACCAGAAATAATTTTTCATTTCAATTACAGAATATTTTATTTCTTACCACCCAGAACTAATTTCCAAATTATTTCACTTGCCCCCCAGAAATAATTTCATATTTCACTTTCAAAATATTTCATTACCAGTGATTGACTTTACATTATCGATAACTGTAAAAAAAACATTGGTTCATCAATAATTTTTCTATTTCACCAAAATATCAATGGTTCTCTTTCTACTTATCTATTAAAAAAAATTCTTAAAAGAACGATACAGCTTTCTCAAATATCGTTTTACTTATTGACAAAGGATTTTTTTTAAATAAGAAAATACAGCTTTTATTTACTTTATTGACATCTATAAAATTTGAGAACGGAAGAATTAACCAAACTTTCACTTAAATACATCAAAATATTCATGATTATTTTTTTTTAAGTTTAGAGATTTTTATTCAGGGTTATTTTTTTCCGAAGTTTAGATATTCTTATTCAAGATTATTTTTTTCTGAAGTTTGAAGATTTTTATTCAAGATTATTTATTCTGAATTTTAGAGATTTTTATTCAGGATTTTTTTTCTGAAGTTTGAAGATTTTTATTCAGGATTATTTTTTCTAAAGTTAGAGATTTTTATTCAGGATTATTTTTCTTTTTTATGAAGTTTAGATATTATTATTCAAGATTATTTTTTTCTGAAGTTTAGAGACTTTTCCAAAATTCCTTGACTTCACAAAAAAAAAAAAAAAATGTTTTCTTCTACATTACGGCCAAGACATTTTCTTGACTTTAAAATATACTAAAAGACTGGAATATACCATATTTATTTTGTGAACACATTTGCCCTCGTTCCTTGAGCTCTGGGAAAAGACTGAAAGAGGATTAAAAAAATTCCTTGCTCACATAAATAAGCCAATAAGATTCCTTTGGGTATTATTAAAGTTTGGAGGAGAAGTTAAACCATATGTTTCCCACTACAGGAAACTCAAGTTAGTGAAAATACAACTTAATTTCTGTAGTGCTTCTCATTCTGATTCACTTCCATTTCATAGTGTCTCTCTCTCTCTCTCTCTCTCTCTCTCTCTCTCTCTCTCAAGTTAGTGAAAATACAACTTAATTTCAGTAGTGCTTCTCATTCTGATTCCTTCATTTCATAGTGTTATCTCTCTCTCTCTCTCTCTCTCTCTCTCTCTCTCTCTCTCTCTCAAGATAATGAAAATACAACTTAATTTCTGTAGTGCTTCTCATTCTGATTCCCTTTCATTTCAGAGTACACTCTCTCTCTCTCTCTCTCTCTCTCTCTCTCTCTCTCTCTCTCTCTCTCTCTCTCTCTCTCTCTCTCTCTCTCTCTCTCTCTCTCTCTCTCTCACAATAATACACAGAAGCTGACAATTAACGTAATTCGTAATTCTCCAGGTAAAATATTCAAGAACTGACTCAGTTAAAAAATCTGCTTTTTAAAGCAACCTTCAAATAATCATTATAAATTTAATCAGTCTTGAAGGTACTTGAAAGCGTAAAGAAAACGTCATTAGGATATGGCGTATCATTGAACCTTATCAATTTAATTAAAGTCTATATATTTTTTTTTTATTTTTAACACTATAGAGCCAAAACCATATTCAAAGTATCATTGAAGCTTACTAATTGCTAATTTATTTCTGGTCTTTATATCATTTATCTATTTTTGACATTATAAGATCCAAGCTGACAAATCATATTTTGATCTTGCCCAATAAACCTTCTAGACATTATGAGCCTCAATAATTAAATTTACTACTAAATTATAATATCATTTTAAAGAAACTGAGAAACATGACAGATGATTATTTGAATTATATTTCAAAATACCAATTTAAAGTTCAAGTGTTCTTCATATTTCTAAACTAATATATCATGTTAAATAAAAATGAGGAACATGACAGAAAGTTAAATTATATATATAAAAATACCAGCTAAATTCAATAACGTTCTTCACATTTCTAAGTTAATATATAATGTTAAATAAAAATAAGGACCATGACAGAAAGTTACTTAAATTATAGTTAAAAATATCAGCTAAAATTCAACAGTATTCTTCATATTTCCAAACTAATATATAATACTAAATAAAAATCAAGAACATGAAAGAAAGTTACTTAAATTATAGTTAAAAATACCAGCTAAAATTCAACAGCTTTCTTCATATTTCTGAATTAATATATCATGTTAAATAAAATGAGGAACATGACAGAGAGTTACTTAAATCATAGTTAAAAATACTAGCTAAAATTCAAGTCTTTTTGCATATTCCCAAACTAATATATAATACTAAATAAAAATGAAGAACATGAAAGAAAGTTACTTAAATTATAGTTAAAAATACCAGCTAAGGTTAAACAGCGTTCTTCATATATAAATAATTATATCAAGTTAAATAAAAATGAGGAACATGACAAAGTTACTTAAATTATATTTAAAAATTCCAGCTAAAGTTAAAAAGCGTTCTTCATCTTCCGCAAGACAGCCAAAGAGAAGAAAATCAATTTTCCCGGAAACTATATGAACACCAAACGACAATATCCTTTACAAGTTAAAAGCTAATGAAAGAATAAACAATTCGCCCCCTGATACAATCAAGGGAATTCCATCCCAACTTCCACAATCCACCAGATTAAAATCAATTAATAACAGTTTTCGAAATCTAAAAAAAAGTAAAAAAAAAAATTTGAGATAATCAAAACGGAACGTCAAACTCTCTTGACATAAACCGAATATTGCCATTCATTAAAGGTCGTTTTTTTTTCCTTTACTTGACAGTCGTCCACAGTCAATGCCACTAAATAAATAATAACGGCATAAATCAATGCTATTTTTGCTCACTTGAGTCATACCTGGATATAGCAGGAGGGCGAGAGCGTAAATGCAATCATGAGTTTCTATTATCTAAACGAAATTATATACTACACCTGGAATCTATTAATCACGGGACACATTCCTAAAATTTTCATATTTGGACAGGAGAGGCATTTGTGAACCGATCTCAATATTATTGCCTTCGATACGCGTATCGCCAGCAGACGTAGTGCAAGTTGTAACATTCATAAACGTGATGGCTCACGATGGGGAAATAAATAGCAAAGAAAAATATATATAATTTCGAAACTGGAATGAAAAGGATTTTTCGACCTGGGAGATGGATGATGCTCGGATGATCTTGTTATGTAAAGATGAAGGAAATTAATGCTTTAGATATTAATCTAATCAAAACGGTACTTTAAATAAATAGCAAAGAAAAATATATATATATATAATTTCGAAACTGGAATGAAAAGGTTTTTTGTCCTGGGAGATGGATGATGCTCGGATGATCTTGTTATGTAAAGATGAAGGAAATTAATACTTTAGATATTACTCTAATCAAAACGGTATTTTACGTTATAATCCACACACGGTAATTTACCGACAGCAAGATGATCGCTCGATACTTTTGGCATCCAAAAGGGATTTGTAGGTTACGAATCGGCCGTCAGTCAATCAAACCCGGGAGAGGAGAGGCTGTCGCAAACGGCGTGGACATCCGCGAGTGGAGTATTTGTGTCCAAAATGTCAAGAATGAAGAGTGTAATATGAAATCACGTTCGTCGTAACCGAGTGAATGTGCATACAGATGAAAATCACCAGTACCCCCGACCAACCCTATCTCATACCACCACCTCTGCCCACCCACATTGCCAAAATACCCTTATGCCCAATTTGGGCAAAGGATCGTTCCTCACATACCCTTCTATGGGTAACGATAGAAGGGTATGTTAGTAAACATACAGCATTCCAATGTGTTTCTAACATTACCAAAGATTGAGGTAAAATAAGTCTCTCTCTCTCTCTCTCTCTCTCTCTCTCTCTCTCTCAACATACCCAACCTTTCTACTTCATCCGTACCCAAGTTAGTGAAAATACAAACCTCCAATGTGTTTCTAACATTACCAAAAATTGAGATATATTAAGTCTCTCTCTCTCTCTCTCTCTCTCTCTCTCTCTCTCTCTCTCAACATACCCAACCCTTCTAATGCATCCATACCCAAGTTAGTGCACATACAAACCTCCAATGTGATTCCAACATTGCCACTTTGTGATAAAATATTCGTCCCAATACCAATATGCTCTCTCTCTCTCTCTCTCTCTCTCTCTCTCTCTAAACATACCCAACCCTTTTAATGCATCCGTACCCAGTTAGTGCCCATACAAACCTACAATGTGATTCCAACATTGCCACTGTGTGATAAAATATTTGTCCCAATACCAATAAGCTCTCTCTCTCTCTCTCTCTCTCTCTCCTCTCTCTCTCTCTCTCTCTCATTCTCCTGCTCCCTGAACTCCCGAAGTGTCGTCCATTATGTATGGAAGGCACTGAGGCGGTGACTGCCTTTTCTATGCAGAGAGAGAGAAAAGTTTCGGATGCTGAATATTAACTTGCTTTGTTCATCATTTAGCACAATGGATCCCTTCGGGTTCACTGCACTCAAGAATAGATGGGACCGGCTCTTGTCTTTTCGGGTCTCTGTGGGTCCTCTCCTTTATGGACTAAAGAGGCGTCGGATTTTGACAAAGAATAAAGGAATTGTGGGTTCGGCTTTGCTTAAATAGTGTGAGCATGAGGAGGATGTGGGACGATGGATGCCTGCATGCACGTAAGTGGATAGACTTACGTGCAATATTACGTGCAGGTTG
>NC_090760.1:9915412-9920412 GCF_036898095.1 Palaemon carinicauda | reverse complement strand
TATATATATATATTATATATATCAGAACAGCATCAACATATATCAACCCTTTAATCAATAGCCTAACTCATTATTTAAAAACCAATATTCCATTTAACACATATCTTAAACTACTAACATATCTGCCTCATATACCGTAACCTAAAATATTAATATACTTCATATCTTCATAAATCATCTTGTTTATATTATATACACATAGGCGAAATTAGTTATCGTTCTCTCTCTCTCTCTCTCTCTCTCTCTCTCTCTCTCTCTCTCTCTCTCTCGGGCTTCATCATGGGTAGCAGGAGAAATAGGTGGGATCCAACATGGGTAGATGGGTGGTAGGGGCCTGTATCTTGGAAGGGGTAGAGAGAGAGAGGGTGGAATGAAGGCGAGCTTGAAATGGGCGGGGTGGATGGGAAAACTGGAGGTGGGGGGACTTTGAGGGAGGGGAGGGGGGGGGGTAAGCATCCACAGACGCCAGCCAGTCTGACTGTGGGATGAGACGGACGCTTCCAAGACCGTAGATGAAAATATTCTCTAAAGTACGCCATTATTCTCAGTTAACTGTGTACACCATTAGGAGACTTCTATGAACACCGTCTTTATTTATCTTCATTTATTGGTTAAAGCAATTATATAATTGTGTGTGTGTGTGTGGGGGGGGGGGGGTTTAAGATGCTAACATTTAATCATGTTATATCGAAGGCTATTTACACAAATTCAATAATTATCTCTTGTCACTTGTATGACGTAATTCATTCATATAAATTCACATCAGACAAGATTAAAAAATTCAAGTGAACATTAACACAAATTCAATCATTATCTCTTGTCACTTTTATGACGTCATTCATTCATATAAATTCACATTAGACAAGATTGAAAAATTCAATTGAACATTAACGCATATTTAATCATTATCTCTTGTCACTTTCATGACGTAATTCATTCATATAAATTCACATCGTAGAAGATTGCAAAATTCAATTGAATATTTACATAAATTCAATTATTATCTCTTGTCACTTGTATGACGTAACTCATTCTCATATAAATTCACCTTAGACAAGATTGCAAAATTCAATTGAACATTACCACAAATTCAATCATTAACTCTTGTCACTTGTATGACATATTCATTCATATAAATTCACATCGGACAAGATTAAAAAATTCAATTGAACATTAACACAAATTCAATCATTATCTCTTGTCACTTTTATGACGAAATTCAATCTCATGTAAATTCACATTAGACAAGATTGCAAAATTCAATTGAACATTAACACAAATTCAATCATTATCTCTTGTCACTTTTTATGACGTAATTCATTCATATAAATTCACATTAGACAAGATTGCAAAATTCAATTGAACATTGAAAAGTGTGTGTACTTTTCAATGTTCAATTTACTTTCAAAGGTTTTATTAAAAAAGGAAACGGGATATGTTAAAGAACCTACTTAATCCCATACAGTGGTTATTCCAGACTGTTTAAAAATAGCATTTTGTAAAAACCAAAAAACAAAATAGTTCCTCTTTCTCTTTTATTAATTAATGATTAGCAAGGTTACAACATATAGATAAAAGATGGGAATATCCTTTAAGCACCATTAATCCTAATTATTCGTAAGCATCGTTAATCTAAATTACTTTTTTATATCAATTCAATTTAAAAGATAACTTATAAAATAACAGTAAATGTAGATCGATATCATCTAGAGAGAACAGTAATCCTATACACATCTTTTTGTTATATAAACAATATTCTTCAATTATTCAAAGAAAAAGAAAAATGCTCTATGAAGAACAAATAAGAATATATAATATCGTTCCAAAATTATAATATGCCTTCTCAAAAAACTAGAAATATCATGTTTTTATTATTATCATTATTATTATTATTATTATCAATATTATTATTATTATCATTATTATTATTACCATTATTACCATCATATTATTATTATCAAGCGAAGGCATTTCAAATAACAAACAATTGATTTCTTTTTTTCATTAGAATAAAAAGCAAAAACTGAAAGATTACAGAAGAATAAAAGCAAGAGGAAAAAGGTAATGAAAAAATAATAGAAAGATTTCTGTTCCATACAACATAGTAACCGTAACCTCAAATAAAGTAGATGACCTAATTTAATTCATTCACACCATTGGATATTAGAGAGTAATTACTTTTTTCTATGTAAAATAACTTTATAAATGTCTACTGTAACACACGCGCACACAAGTTTTATATATATATATATATATATATATATATATATATATATATATATATATATATATATATATATATATATATACAGTATATATATACACACACACATATATATATATATATACTGTAGATAACTAATATGCATAGATATTTATATATTGTATATCCATTTAATATATATATATATATATATATATATATATATATATTTATATATATATATATGTATGTATGTATATACATGTGTTTGCGTGTGTGTATGCACGTGTGTATTCAGCGATAGGAAACATCAATTCTCCATCGGGTAACACAAGTTAATGTGCTAAAAATACATTAGCAGAAACACCAAAGTATTGAACAATCTAAAAAAAATCTGCTCACGCATTTACAACCATTAAATAAGTTTGCTTATTTTTTGGTTGACCATTGATATTACAAATAATATATTACAAAACATTTCCTGTCATATTTCACCAGCACCAATCTCTAAAAATTCTTCAAAATTCTATAAAATTTTCTCTTCATGAAACCGAAACACTTCACTGTACGGGTCTATCTTTACCTATAATATCAACATTATTACTATATTTGCTACATCCACTATTTTAACTACTTCAATACATACTCCTAAAATCATTTGTATGAACAATCATTCCTACTTGTATCTACCTAATTTCTTTAATATTAATCCAAATTCCATTCAAATTTCGATTCCATAAAGAAAGGATGGCTCAACAAATTAGGTACATACTAACTCCAGTTTCCAAAAAAATATTCATATTGCAAATATTTTCATGTTTTCCTTGTTTCGTTTATTTTTAATGTCTTGTTCTCTCGTGTTAAAATCCTATTGTACAATAACTTCCGAATTCTTTCACCAATCTCTGAATTTATTTTTATTTATGCAGCCAATACTTGTACAAACGCCACCTTGAAAAAAAAAAAATAAAAGAAAAACCATACTTCAAAACAAGCATTATTTGTGTGTGTATATATATATATATATATATATATATATATATATGTGAGTGTGTATGTATACATAAATATATATATATACATACATAAATAATACAGACATATATGTATGTATATGTATGTATATATACATTATATATATATATATATATATATATATATATATACATACTGTATATATATGTATATATATACACATGTATGAGTCTATTTCAGACATAGAAAATCTTAGAAGACGTACAAAAGCATTCGCAGATAATAACTGTTTATCGATAAGTATTTCATGAAGAATTAAGTGACGAACTGACGGAAATTCCGGTATTAACGGCATTTTTTTTCTAATTCCACTAAATTATTCCAATCCTGATCTCTTACAAAATTTACATTCAAATTTTAATTACAGTATTCACTTCTGACATTAGCAATGAATTTATTGTACTTCGATTTATTCGTTTTGAATAAAAAAAACCTACCCATCTTCTATGAGAATGAAACCATATAGTTTCCCAACGATTTTGTCATAATAAAAAAAAAAATTCTACACCATGGACTTGTGATAATTTTCATTGATATGTAGAGTATTCATAATGACACTAGGGTTCAATATGCATAAGGCTAAATATATATATATATATATATATATATATATATATATATATATATATATATATATATATATATATATATGTGTGTGTGTGTGTGTGTGTGTGTTCTCCGTAAGGAATTATGATAACCATAATTTCCGTATTATCATTAGGATTGTTATTACTGTAATTTCCTTATATCATTTCTAATGTTATCTATGTTCATGTCTTAATCATTATGAATACTTATCAAAATTCTGCCCAGAAAAAGAATTTACAAAATAATGTATTTTATACAAATACCTAAAATAATTGAAAAATTACAACTCCTTTTGTCTATCATGTTTAAAGCTTCTGTAATTATATAAATTACCACAAAAATAGTCAACACTATTATTTATTACTACTATACTATTGATATTTTTATATTACCATTAAATTAATTATTTTTAACCTCCAATAATTAAAAACCAGGATCAAATTTACTGTTACTATGCATAGGGTTAATATCATTATCATTTGTATTATAATTAGCATTAATACAAAAAAATTAAAATATAAATAGTGATTAAAAGTTTTAGTACGAAAGAATTCTAATTACTATCTATATTTACATTTTTGAGATTATCGTACTGTTTCTAATGTATTTTACCAATATATTTTCAATGTAAGTATCGTCATGATTATCACTATCTTTAATGTCAATATTTATAAATTCGAGCCATGACATAACCAGACACCCGTTCTTCCTTCCCAGGTGGCATAGGCAGAAAACGCCCCCCCCCCCCCCCCCCTTCTTACTGCTATTCATGTATTTTACCAATGCATTCTTAGTGTTAGTATCATCATAATTATAATTATCTTTAATATCAATATTTATAAAATCGAGCCATGAAATAACCAGATAACCCTTCTTGCTTCCCAAGTGGCATAGGCAGACCCCAGCCCTTCAAACTTACTGTTACTCATGTCTTTTACCTATGCATTCTTAGTTTTAGTATCATCATAATCATCATAATTATCAATATCTTTGAGGTCAATATTTATAAAAAGCAAGTTATGAAATAACCAGATACCCCTTCCTGCTTCCCCAGTGGCATAGGCAGAAAACATCCCCTTCAAAACTTACTGTTGCTCATGTATTTTACCTATATTTTCATGTTAGTATCATCATGATTATCACTATCTATCAATATTTATAAAATCAAGATATT
>NC_090760.1:9906760-9909260 GCF_036898095.1 Palaemon carinicauda | reverse complement strand
AAATTCAATCACTATCTCTTGTCACTTGTATGACGTAATTCATTCTCTCATATAAATTCACATTGGACAAGATTGCAAAATTCAATTGAACATTAACACAAATTCTATCATTATCTCCTGTCACTTGTATGACGTAATTCATTCATATAAATTCACATCAGACAAGATTGAAAAATTCAATTGAACATTGAAAAGTGTGTACTTTTCAATGTTCAATTGAATTTCAAAGGTTTTATTGAAAACGAAACGGGCTATGTAAAAGAACCTAATAAATCCCATACAGTGGTTATTCCAGACTGCTTAAAAATAGCATTTTGTAAAAACCAAAAAACAAAATAGTTCCTGTTTCTCTTTTATTATTTCATGATTCGTAAGGTTACAACATATAGATAAAAAATTGGAATATCCTTTAAGCACCATTAATCATAATTATTCGTAAGCATCGTTAATCTAAATTACTTTTTATATCAATTCAATTTAAAAGATAACTAATAATATATGAGTAAATTTAGATCGACATTATCTAGAGAGGGCAGTAAAGGAATAATATATACATTTTTTTTTATATAAACTATATTCTTCAATTATTCAAAGAAAAAGAAAAATGCTCTATCGAGAACAAATGAGAATATATAATATCGTTCGAAAATTATTATCTCCATTCTCAAAAAACTAGAAATATCATGTTTTTATTAATATTATTATTATCATTTTTATCATTATTATTATTATTATTATTATTATTATTATTATTATTATTATTATTATTATTACAATCATCATTATTATTATTATTATTATTATTATTATTATTATTATTATTATTAATATTACTATCATAATTATTATTATTATTATTATTATTATTATTATTATTATTATAATAAATCATTAAATGTAGTGGACACCGTTAAGCAAGGGTATTTCAAATAACATATAATCTATTTCTTTTTTCTTAGTAGAATAAAAAGGAAAAACAGAAAGACTACAGAAGAGAAAAGCAAGAAAAATGGTATTAAAAAAAAAAATTCTGTTCCATACGACATAGTAGCCGTAAACTCAAATAAAGTAAATGAAATAATTTGAAATATTCACACAATTGGATATTAGAGAGTAATTACTTTTTTTCTAGGTACAATAACTTTATAAATGTCTATTTTTACACACACACGTTATATGTATGTATATATATATATATATATATATATATACACACATACGTTTATATATAATGCATATAATTTATATATTGTATATCCATTTAATATATGTATATTATATATATATATATATATATATATATATATATATATATATATATGTGTGTGTGTGTGTGCACGTGTGTATGCGGCCAGAGGACACATCAAGTCTCCATCGGGTATCACACGTTAATGTATTTTTATCACACGATGAGAATTTTTAAAAACACGTACAATGAATACTCATAATTTTTGTCATTGATAACCATTACATATATATATATATATATATATATATATATATATATATATATTATATATATATATATATATATGTACATACATATGTATGTATATATATATATATATATATATATATATATATATACACACACACCTGAATTCCTGAATTAATGTGCATGTTAACCTTCTTCTTTCTAGACGTTTGCTACGGGGAAGATATCAATAAAGGAAACTTATAAAATGCTAAGCTTTTAGTAAAACTTAAAAAACATCAATTTCGATAACGTACAGAATTTCTTAATCTGTTTTAATTCTTTCCCATAATAAAAAAAAAAAAAACATTTCTCTTCCTTATTAAAACTCCCATTCAATGCCGATGATATTCTTAAAAATTAATATATGGAATAATCTGAATTTACTTGACTTAATCAAACTCCTTTATATTGTGACAGTTTGCCATAAACAGTGACTTGAATCAATAAAATAAATATGAAAGTTTACCAAAAATTAATCAAGTCAAACATATTACGATTATTTCTGTTATGAGAAAGAGACAATCTCATTGAGAAACAAACACGCACACACACATATACATACCAAAGTATTGAACAATAAAAAAGAGGTATTGATAAAAAAAAAATCAGCTAACACATTTACACTTATTAAAGAAGCTTTTTTTTTATTTTTTTTATTTTTTTTTTTTTTTTTGTGGGGCGGACCATGGCTATTAAATATATTCCAAAATATTTCATGTCATATTTCACCAGCACTATTGTCTCTCCAAATTCTTCAAAATTCTATACATTTTTCTCTTCATGAAACCGAATCACTTTACTGCACAGGTCTATCTTTACCCATAATATCAACATTATTACTATATTTGCTACATCCACAATTTTTAACTATTTCAATACATCATACTCCATGAATCATTTGCATAGACAATTATTCCTACAAGTATCTACCTAATTTTTTTAAATTTTAATCCAAAATCCATTCAAATTTCAATTCCATAAAGAAAGGATGGCTCAACAAATTAGGTACATACTAACTCCTGT
>NC_090760.1:9891760-9896760 GCF_036898095.1 Palaemon carinicauda | reverse complement strand
AATAAAATATGGAGCATTTATGTTACACGAAAAAACCTAGAGTTTTTTAATAATCTGCATCCTGTCTGTAATAGAAATAAGGTAAAAAGTAAGTAACATGCCATGATTATATTAATTGAAATATAAATATGTTAAGAAAAGTTTGAGTTTTCTTTAAAAATTACAATTATTAATTGGTCATAAAGTAAATTTATAAGTGTCGTACAACCAAAACTGTTTGAAAAACCTCGCCCCCCCCCCCCCAAAAAAAAAAAAGAAAAAAAAATAATCTAACTATGCGAATATTTTGAAAAACAATAAAAAAATAATTAAAAATTAAACCATAAATGATCCTGAACTACGTAATAAATTTCTAAATACAGAAAATTTGGTTCTAAATATTGAGGGGAAATATCGTAAAGCATAATACAACTGAGCTACTCCATAAGAAAAAAAATATTCGCATAAAAAAATTCAAACCGAGACCAATACGAATATCAGGACGAGAAGCACTTTGCGTATACGCTCTAAGATCGGGCGTACACGGAGCACAGAGGAGCATACAGAAGAGCACAATTCTGCAAGTGCGTATGTGCGTGTGTGTGTGTGTGTGTGTGTTCGTATGCTGTATGTCAACAATTCTCAATCGTCGGATGAGATATTCCCTCGTAAAACGGCAATGGCTATTGACCGAAGCTGATCACGGGAGCTAAATTTCATTTACCCGATGTTATGAAGGTTATTTAGATCCGGTGCTGCTCCAAGACATGGTTCCTTCAAGATATGGCTGAAAACGTAATTCCTGATGTCTGAATTTTTTTTCCCGTCTCTATGTCTGTCTGAAGGCAACGGGCTTCCTGATGTCTGAATTTTTTTCCCGTTTCTGTGCCTGTCTGAAGGCAACGGACTTCCTGATGTCTGAATTTTTTTCCCGTCTTTGTGCCTATCTGAAACAACGCTGACTTCCTTATGTCTGAATTTTTTCCCGTCTCTGTGTCTGTCTGAAGGCAACGGACTACCTGATGTCTGAATTTTTTTTTTCGTCTCTATGACTGTCTGAAGGCAACGGACTTCCTGATGTCTGAATTTTTTCCCGTCTCTATGCCTGTCTGAAGCAACGGACTTCCTGATGTCTGAATTTTTTTCCCGTCTCTGTGCCTGTCTGAAGGCAACGGACTTCCTGATGTCTGAATTTTTTTCCCGTCTCTGTGCCTGTCTGAAGGCAACGGACTTCCTGATGTCTGAATTTTTTTTCCCGTCTCTGTACACATCTGAAATGACTCAGACTTCCTAATTGAGTATTTTTTATATAAATTTTCCAACTTTTTCCCGTCTCTGTATACGTCTAAGACAACACAGACTTCCTAACTGAGTACTTTTGAGATGGAAAAATTTTCCAACTTTTCCTCTGTCTTTGTATCCGTCTGTGGTACTGTCTAAAACGACAGACTTCCTAACTAAGTGTTTTTGAGATGGCAAAAATTTCCAACTTTTTCCAAGCTTCTACACCCGTCTATGTGCCTATCAGAAACGACAGAGACTTCCTAACTGATGGCTTTTGATAATCATAATCTTCCAACTGTAAATTTTTTCCCCGTCTCTGTACTAGTTTGTATGTCTGACTAAAACAACACAGACTTCCCGAGTGCTTCAGAGATGAAAAATTTTCCAACTCAAATTTTCCTCATTTTCTCACTTTTCCATTTTTCCGTTCACTTGCTTAAGGGTACACTCGGGCACACTATTCTATCTAATTTCTCTTCCTCTTGTTTTGTTAAAGTTTTTATAGTTTAGATAGGAATTATTTATATTAATGTTGTTACTATTCTTAAAATATTTAATTTTTCCTCGTTTCCTTTCCTTACCGGGCTATTTTCCCTGTAGGCCCCTTTGGCTTATAGTATCCTGCTTTTGCAACTAGGGTTATAGCTTTGCAAGTAATAATAATAATAATAATAATAATAATAATAATAATAATAATAATAATAATAATAATAATAATAATCAGCACAGACTTCCTAAATGAGTGCTTTAAAGGAGCCAAAATTTTCAAACTGTTTAAATTCACCTTTATTTTCCAATCTAATAATGAAAATAATGAGGAAAAAGCTATTAATCTCCGCTACTCTCCCCAAGTTTCAATGATGCACTTCGCATCTGACTGCAAGATCCTGTTACTAGGACCACCGTCAGAATTCGGCGAAACAGACCGACTCCCCGGCCGACCTACCGACCAGTCGGTAGAACAGCATCCCATCTGCTTGCATCTCGTTGGTTTTACACTTTTTATTACGAATAAATTACTACACTATTTCTATTACGATGAAATTACGACACAATTATGAGACACTTTCTTTCACGATGAAATTACGACACTTTCTATTACGATGAAATTACGAAACTTTCCATTACGAACAAATTACGATACTCTTTCTATTACGATGAAATTACGATACTCTTTCTTTTACGATGAAATTACGATACTCTTTTTATTGCAATGAAATTACGACACTATTTCTATTACGATAAAATTACGACACTTTCTATTACAATGAAATTTGGACACTATTTCTATTACGATAAAATTACGACACTTTCTGCTACGAATAAATTACGACACGCTTGTTATTACGAATCAATTACGACACTTCCTATTACGATGAAATTACGACACTCTTCCTATTACGATGAATACACGACACTTTCTATTACAATGAAATTACGAAACTGTATTACGATGAAACTACGAAACTCTTTAAATTACGAATAAATTACAACACTTCTTCAATTAAGATTATATTAAATGTTCAGACACTTAATGGTATCACATTATAGTACCGTATGTTCCTTACTATTACAGTAATTGCGGAAATTGTGAAAATAAGCTTGAAATTATGCCTTGGAGTATATTAAACACAACGTCCATACAAAATTAATATATATATAAAATCAAACATAATGTTACGATACAATATTACGATATATATATATATATATATATATATATATATATATATATATATATATATATATATATATATAATATGCATACATATAAATACTTACATACATATATATAATAGATATACGTATCTATATATGTATACATATATACTTTATATATATACTGTATATGTATATATATATATATATGTATATATATATATATATATATATATATATATATATGTACGTACATATATATAACTATAATTAATATTCATACATTTAAATACTTTCATACATTCATACATGCATACATACAGGTAATAAAAATACCTATATAATATATATATATATATATATATATAAATATTAATATATATATATACTGTGTATATATATATATATACCTATGCGCGCGGGCACACACACACACACACACACACACACACACACACACACACATATATATATATATATATATATATATATATATATATATAAGTGTTTGAGTGTGTGTGTATGTGTGTCATTTCAAAAGATTTAACTATTACTGCACGCATCAGAAACACAAAAGGCAAACAAAAAAAAGACTATCGCAAAAAGTGCAAAATAACACGAATAAAATAAATAGCAGATTCCATTGCAATCTGGGTCACTGGAAGCCAACAATGACATTTTTTTTTTTTTTTTTTTTTTTTGCATAATTGGGTGATTGATCTGTCGGACGCGGAATTTAACATTCACCTTCGTAATTATCGATGATGGAATTTTTTTTTTAACATATTGTAATTTCTCTTGTGTTTATTTCGATTTTATAAAAGATGTAAACTACCGAAGAAATTATTGGAGGGATTTTATGCGCTCGTTTTTTAAAATTGTTGAGAATTTGTTTAAAATGATAAATTAATGTTTAATTTAGATTCAGAAGGCAATGAAGCAAGAAATATAAATAATAATAATAATAATAATAATAATAATAATAACAATGATATTAACAACAATAATAACAATATTAATAATAATAATAATAATAATAAGGATAATAATTATATATAATTATAAAAAATAATAATTACAATATCATTATTAGTAATAATACTGATAATAATAATAATAATAATAATAATAATAATAATAATAATAATAATAAATAACAATTATCAAAAATAGTAATTACAATAATAATAATACTAATAATAATAATAATAATAATAATAATAATAATAATAATGCGCTGAATTAAACTTCAAGCAAACGGCAACAAAAATAAAAATTCAAATGGAAATACTGAACATTCATTACATCTTAATATACCATTATCCTGACGTTGCAATTTTTCTTTTCAACTTCATACCAACGAAACAATAATAGTTTATCACTTATAGAAATAGGTGACGGATTCTTAAAGTCCGAAATCATCTGAAGTCAGTAAAGAATTGGTCACAAATAAATTTTAAATGGTCTGTAATAATTTTTCATGTAGGCGAATGTTGAATAAAATTGAAATAATTTGAAATTAGACGTGAAACCAATCATAAGTAACTGTACTGTACATCACACTGAAATATTTTGAAACATTCAGATTCTGTAAGTGCCAAGAAATTTGAAATGGTCTGTAATAATTTTTCGTGTGGGTGAATGCTAAATAAAATTGAAACAATTTGAAACTAAACTTGAAACTAACCATGAAACCACTCATAAGTAACTGTAAGGTAAATCAAACTGAAATATTTGGAAACATTCAGGTTCTGTAAGTCCCAAGTAACACTGTATTATGAAAGCGATATTACGGCTGTTTCAGTGAAAACTAAATGATCTGAAACCAATGTTCAAGAAATCAGAGTTCTAAACTAAATAATGATTATAATCTGAAAACAGAATTTTGGTTACTAAGTGGTAAATCAGACAGATATATAATCTGAAATAAATATTTGGATTCCTTAAATTTAATTGTAATTATAATAATCTATTACTTAAATTCATCATCATCATCATCATCTCCTCCTAAGCTTATTGACGCAAAGGACCTCCAATCCTATATATAAATATCTCCAATCTCATACTTGAATTACTTG
>NC_090760.1:9880281-9886260 GCF_036898095.1 Palaemon carinicauda | reverse complement strand
TTCATTAGTGATTTATTTCACTGTTGTAAAATTGAACGTTTTTGAATAACAATAAATAAAAAAGGGAAAATTTATAAAGAAATGTTAAATGTACAGATCAAATAAAAAAGGAAGAGATGTTATCTAAAAAAAATCCTAGAATGGTAATTTGTTGTCCCAAAACCTTTATTAGAATTGAATAAATAAAATAGACAATTATACTAAAAAAATTAAAATGGGAATAAAAAGTCAAATAAAAAAAAATATCTTAGTTTCCTTAGTCCCAATTCTAAGCCAAAGCGAAAACCTCAAGAAATGAAAAAAATTTATATATTGAGCTGTTCAAAAAGTTTTTTTTTTCCCCTTGGGAGAAATGAAGGAAAAAAAAAATAAAGGAAGCTTGAAGAAAAAGGTGAGAGAAAAAGTAAAAGGATTGGCTTTTAAAAATGCTTGGAAAAACGAAGAAGATAAAAAGAGGTGAAGCAAAGAGAAAGAGATAGAGAAAGAGACAGAAGGAAAAAGAAGCAGTGAGGCACATAGATGTAAACAACACGAACTTAGAAAAAAAAAAAAGAAAAAAAAAAGAAGGGAAAAATCTTGTGAAACATACAGTGTGAAACTACCGCTAGTGTGAATCTATTTGCATTCGTTGCAAAGACTTTTTTTTTCTTTTCTTTTTTTTTTACCATTTCTCTTTTCCAAAGAAGAAAACATGTCATGCAATTCGCCTCAGTTGCTGTTATTGTTGGAAACTTCAACATTAGGAGGAAAAAATGTATCAGAATGTCTTCAAGTTGTTCTTGTTGTTGTTCATGTTTGAAGTCACTTTACAAGCTTTAACATTATGAGGAAAAAAATATATCAAAATGTCTTCAAGTTTTTGTTATTGTTGTTCATGTCTGAGGTTACTTTATAAGCTTTAACATTGAGGAAAAACAAATATCAAAATGTCTTCAAGTTGTTGTCGTTGTTGTTGTTGTAGTTCATGTCTGGGGCCACCTAAGAAACTTTAATATTACGAGGAAAAAAATATATCAAAATGTCTTCAAGTTGTTGGTATTGTTGATTATGTCTGAGGTTACTTTATAAGCTTTAACATTGCGAGGAAAAAAAATAATATAAAAAAAGTCTTAAAGTTGTTGTTGTTGTTGTTCATGTTTGAGGTCACTTTATAAGCTTTAACATTACGAGGAAAAAAATGTATCAGAATGTCTTCAAGTTGTTATTGTTGTTGTTCATGTCTGAGGTTACTTTATAAGCTTTAAAATTATGAGGAAAAAATAAAAAAATATATCAAAATGTCTTCAAATTGTTTTTATGTCTTAGGTCACTTTACAAGCTTTAACATTACGAGGAAAAAATATAAAAAAAAATATTCAAGTTGTTGTTGTTTATGTCTGAGGTTACTTTACAAGCTTTAACATTATGAGGATAAAAACATATCAAAATGTCTTCAAGTTGTTGTTGTAGTTGTTGTTGTTGATGTCTGAGGTTATTTTATAATATTTAACATTACAAGGAAAAAAAATATATCAAAATATCTTCAAGTTGTTGTTGTTGTTGTTGTTCATGTCTGAGGCCACTTTAGAAGCTTTAACATCACGAGGAAAAAAATATCAAAATGTCTTCAAGTTGTTGTTGTTGTTGTTCATGTCTAAGGCCACTTTACAAGCTTTAACATAACGAGGAAAAAAAAATATCAAAAATGTCTTCAAGTTGTTGCTGTCGTTGTTCGTGTCTGAGGCCACTTTACAAGCTTTAACATAACAAGGAAAAAAATATACCAAAATGTCTTCATTGATAATTACTTCGTTCCTGAATGGAGAGAGAAAATGTATATTAAACAAACAAGTCCTTTGACTTCTCGCAGAAATCCAGCAAACATTTTTTTTTGGATACAAATTAAATATTCTTAAACGTTATTGACTCATTGCCAAAATATCTAACGTCACAAATAATAACAAAACTGATTAGAAATCCTTTCAACAAACTGACAGCCACCTGGCAATCATCTGCCCGGCTTCAGTCCCCCAATTAGCGAAAGAAAAAAAAAAATTAAATTAGAAGGTTTCTGGAATCCCCTCCTGGAACGTCCCTGGACGCGCCCTAGCGCTCCCTCCGGAGGGCTTCCAGAGTTCTTGCGAACTTAGGCCAACCTTACATGGGGTCGTACAAGCGGTATGAATGTCATGAATAAACTGCAGGTGTAAGGCCCGACGGGAGGGCTGTGGGGATTACCTCCTGAAGCAGAGACAGCTTCAGATAAAACAGGAGTCCTGGACCGTCACTGGAAGGGAGGTGGAAGGGGCTTGGATGCCTAGGTAACATCCGGTGATGATTCTCCTTTTTTTTTCTTTTGGGCCGATGTAGGCTATGAGAGGCTCTTCTAAACATATACTATCTGGGTGATTATGAGGAAGGCTGGTGATAATTTGTTTTAGGGGGATAGGTAATGAATTTACTTTTTTTGTAATGACTGGAATTAATCGTTTACCGAGAAAGGATGTGTAATATCTCGTTTAAAATCTAACTTGAAAGGGAACGTCTGCTTTGGCGTAAAAGCCAATAATAAGCCTAAATATTATAAGTAATTATTATCATCAAATTGACATCAAGCTGAGCCTTGCAAGTACATCATTATCATTACAAATTCTAATTACTCTAGAGAGCGACACTTTAGAAACAAAATATATTTTAAAAAATCTTAATTACTGTAAAAAGCAACATTTGACACAAACCTATATTTGTATATTTGATATAGGAGGTATATGAGAAAAATATATTTAGAACGCGATAAGAATTCCAAAACAGCCTAGTATATGAACAACTTTCATATATACTTCTTATGTCATTGCGGTTACATATAAATTTAATTACAAGAAAATAAATATATTTAACTGACTATCCAATACATTAAAATACATATTCCCCAAGAGATCGGATTTTTTTTATTTAAAGTTATAATTAATAAATATTAGTAGTGTAAAGAAAGATAAGCATAATACAACATCTTCGGGTAGTTAAAAATTATTACAAAAGTGTATATTCTCACAGAACATTACAACATACAACTTGGGATTATTAATATAATATATCATAATTTATATAATATAGTGAATTTCAGAAAAAAATTACAAAAACAGCGTTAGGGGGAAGGCACTATCAGAGCACATAAAAGCACACAGTGACTGTTGTTTAAGTAAGGCAGAAAAATAAAACAAACAAAAATCATCAGTGAATACATTCTACACCAATGCATAAATGAATGCGGCCACACTCTTCTACCGCACGATGCAGAATGCATCAATGTATAATAATGATGCAACAGATATCAAAAGCATATTTGCTTTATTGATGACAATAATCAATCAATGAGATTTTGCCCGTTCTCTGCCATCAGTGTGTTGACTGAGAAAACACACAGGAGAGAAAAGAGAGAGAGAGAGAGAGAGAGAGAGAGAGAGAGAGAGAGAGAGAGAGAGAGAGAGAGGAGAGTGAGAGAGAGAGAGAGAGAGAGAAGGCACATGAGGGTATGTCTTTTTTGACAGGGCACATAAGTACAGAAAGCAGACATTGGTATATTACTATTATTTTGAGAGAGAGAGAGAAGTTGAGAGAGAGAGAGAGAGAGAGAGAGAGGAGAGAGAGAGAGAGAGAGAGGGGAGAGAGAGAGAGAGAGAGAGAGAGAGAGAGAAGGCACATGAGGGTATGTCTTTTTTGACAGGGCACATAATTACAGAAAGCAGACATTGGTATATTACTATTCTTTTGAGTGAGAGAGAGAGAGAGAGAGATGAGAGAGAGAGAGAGAGAGATAGAGAGAGGAGGAGAGAGAGAGAGAGAGAGAGAGAGAGAGAGAGAAGGCACATGAGGATATGTCTTTTTTGACAGGGCACATAAGTACAGAAAGCAGATATTGGTATATTACTATTCTTTTGAGAGAGAGAGAGAGAGAGAGAGGAGAGAGAGGAGAGAGAGAGGAGAGAGAGAGAGAGAGAGAGAGAGAGAGAGAGAGAAGAGCAGAAGCACACAGATGCCAAGGCAGGTACTTAAGAGTAAACTTTCAAGCTCCCTTAATGCGGAAAAATTTTCCGCATCTCACCTAACGAGTTTTTTCGCCCTTGTTGTTGCATTGTGCAAGAGACCGGGGCCCGTTCTACCGCGGCCCATGCGACTCTATGCGATCATGGTCAGGTAGAGGCAATCGCGCACGCAACCGGGCGATTCAACCCCTTTCACCCCACCAACCAACCCCCCCTTTTCACCCCACTTTAATTTTCCCACCCTTTATACCCCCCTTCTTCTGTCATGTCGGTATTCAAGCAAACACGTACACATACATACACATACATACACATATACACATACAAAACGCATACACATGCGTCTCCCATAACCCGAAAAAGGGGGTCTTATTCCTTCTGTCATGCCAGCATTCAAGCAAACACGTACACATACATACATATACATACATATATACACAACGCATTCACATGCGTGGTGCCATAACCCGAAAAAAGGGGAGCCTTCCTTATTCTGTCATGCCGGCCATTCAAGCAAACACGTACACATACATATACACATATATACACAACGCATACACATGCGTATCCCATAAACCGAAAAAAAGATGAGTCTTCCTTCTTCTGTTATGCCGGCATTCAAGCAAACACGTACACATACATATACACATATATACACAACGCATACACATGCGTATCCCATAAACCGAAAAAAAAGATGAGTCTTCCTTCTTCTGTTATGCCGGCATTCAAGCAAACACTTACACATACATACATATATACACATGCGTCTTCCATAACCCAAAAAGGGGAGTCTTCCTTCTTCTGTCTCCCGGCATTCAAGCAAACACGTACACATACATACACACATACACAAACCACATACACATGCGTCTCCCATAACCCGAAAAAAGGGGAGTCTTCTTCTTCTGTCTCCTGGCATTAAAGCAAACACGTACACATACATACATATACACATACATACACATACACATACAAAACGCATACACATGCGTCTCCCATAGCCCGAAAAAAAGGGGAATCTTCCTTCTTCTGTCATGCCGGCATTCAAGCAAACACGTACACATACATACACACATACACAAAATGCATACACATGCGTCTCCCATAACCCGAAAAAAGGGGGTCTTCCTTCTTCTGTCATGACAGCCTTCAAGCAAACACGTACACATACATACACGTACACATACAGACACATACACATGCGTCTCCCATAAACCGAAAAAAGATGAGTCTTCCTTCTTCTTTCATGCCGGCATTCAAGCAAACACGTACGCATACATACACACATACATACACATATACACATACAAAACGCATACACATGCGTCTCCCATAACCTGAAAAAAGGGGAGTCTTCCTTCTTCTGTCATGCCTGCATTCAAGCAAACACGTACATCATACATACACATACACATAACAACGCGTACACACGAGTCTTTCCTTCTTCTGTCTGCCGGCATTCAAGCAAAACACGTACACATACATACACATATACACATACACAAAATGCATACACATGCGTCTCCCATAACCCAAAAAAAAGGGGAGTCCTGCTTTAAAGTCTCCAGCCGACGCCCTTCCATCACAACTACGGCTTTTCTTTTGCAAAGTATTTATCTTGCAGCTTTCCCAGGAACTTGAAACCCTCCCCCCCCCCCCTACCCCAAACCCCGCTTTCCCTTCAACCCTTCATTCTTTGACAAGTCTCTTTCTACTTCTCTTTCTCTCTTTCTCTCTCTCGGTGGGTTTACGGAGGTGTCCGTGTTTTGGAAATTGCCCCCAAAAAACCCGAAATGCTCCGTGAGGACGAAGATGAATTTCGGATATCGACCAGAGAAGCAGAGGAGAGGCCTCTTGGTTGCTTTGACGGCAAAAAGGGGCGGGGCAATGTGTGTGTGTGTGTGTTTGTGTATGTGTATGTGCGTGTGTGTGTGTGTGTTAGTGTGTGGGCTCT
>NC_090760.1:9857781-9860281 GCF_036898095.1 Palaemon carinicauda | reverse complement strand
CTTGATAATTTATTTCTCATTAAAGATTTATTCTAATGTTGTTATTGTTCTTAAAATATAGTTTTAATTGTCCATCACTTCTCTTGTAGTTTATTCATTTCCTCATTTCCTTTTCTCACTGGGATATTTTTCCCTGTTGGAAACTTTTGGCTTATAGCATCATGCTTTTCCATCTAGGGTTGTAACTTAGCTAATAATAATAATAATAATAATAATAATAATAATAATAATAATAATTAGATATTTTCTATGCTTTCTAAACAGCATTTAGAAGCCAATCAAAGCTAAGTTAAAAATTACCTATTGGGGTCACAGAAAATAATCTTCAAGAAAACTACACTCTCCCTTCAATGTAGTATTTCTTAAGGCTCCAAATGGCTTGAAGAAGTTCATTATTTGCCTTTTCATGGTTGTAGCTTGAAGCTAATTGATCTTTGTTTCTGATGGTGCCATTACCTTTCGCTTCTCTGAATGAAGCGACTGCAGATTATTATTATTATTATTATTATTATTATTATTATTATTATTATTATTATTATTAGCCAAGTTACAACCCTATTTGGAAAGTAAGATGCTATAAGTCCAAGTGGTGCAATAGGGAAAAAAAGCCCAGTGAGGAAAGGAAATAAGGAAATAAATAAATGAGAACAAATTAACAATAAATCAGTCTAAAAACAGTAACAAATATAAACCATAAAAAAACTTATATCAGCCAGTTCAACATAAAAACATTTGCTGCAACTTTGAACTTTTGAAGTTCTACTGATAAAAACTAAGTAATGAAAGACTTGAAGATATATTCTTTGAGGGTTATGACACTGAAGAACCTTAGATAAATACCTATTCTTTGGTTCTTAAGACTCTAAAGATGGTTTATTTGTTTACAATAGTGTTGAATAAGCCTTACTAAAAATACATCCTTTGTTTCTTAAAACGTTAAAGGTTTAAAGGTTGAAAGGTCGCGCATGAATAGCAGAGGCAAGGGACAGTGACATTGCCCTAGCAATCAGGACACTGCCCTAGAGACTGACCATATACTATATGATCAGCGCCCAAGCCTCCTCTCCACCCAAGCTAGGACCAGGAGGGCCAGGCAGTGGCAACTGATGCCTCAGCAGATAGACCTATAGGCTCCCCTAAACCGCCCCAACCTTAGCTCACAAGGATGGTAAGGTTGCAGACACTAATGGCACTAACGAGTCTGAGCGGGACTCAAACCCCCGTCTGGCGAACACCAAACAGAGACGTTACCAATTAGGCCACAATAACATGAATATACTTTACATCACAAGATTGGTTGACTGATTTGAGGTTTTCTGGCATCCTGATATTTCTTAAGACGATGGCTGGTGTTAGTAAAGTCCCTAAGATCCTATCTAAAAATACATCCTTTGTCTCTTAGAACGTTAAGACGACATAAATATACTTTACATCATAAGATTGATAGATTCATCTGAGGTTTTATGGCATCTTGATACTTCTCAAGACGATGGCTGGTCTTAGCAAAGTCCCGAAGATCCTATTTAAAAATACATCCTTTGTTTCTTAAAACGTTAAGACGATATAATAAATATACTTTACATCACAAGTTTGATTGACTGATCTGAGGTTTTCTGGCATCCTGATATTTCTCAAGACGTTGACTGGTCTTAGTAAAGTCCCTAAGATCCTATCTAAAAATACATCCTTTGATTCTTAAAACGTTCAGACGACATAAATATACTTTACATCAAATGATTGATTGACTGATCTGAAGTTTTCAGGCATCCTGATATTTCTCAAGACGATGACTGGTCTTAGCAAAGTACCGCTCTTTTGTTACCATTTAATCATTGAATTATCTATACCATTTATTTCCTCAAAGTCCTACGGATTCTTGCCCCAAATCTAAATATTCATATTCCATTTCAAAGTTGTTAAAACTTTCCTCTCATCAAGCAGTTCCTACGTCTTCTGTCTTATCTTTACAATTTTAATTAATTAGTTTAATTCTCCACTTACTTTCTTTTTCCTAAGGGAAATTTGGAATGACTTTTATAGGATAGATTTTCTTTGCGTCTACGGCAGATTGTACAATGTAAAGAATGTGCTTTAAAAAAAAAAAGGTAAATTCTCTTCAACATTTATTCCAGGTTTTTTACCGTTTTAAACAAAATATACTGACGTAAAGGTGATATAATGGTCACCAACCCATAAACGATAATAAAAATGTAAGATAAAATTACGGTCGCCTGTATTTTACTGAAATACGGCTGAAAACAGTATATTTCTAACGGATAATTTCCCATTAAAATTACGGTTTTTTAAGTGTACCTAGATTTGAAGTAAGTGTTGTTTCAAAGATTTTCCCTTATAAAAACATGAATGAATATTATTAAATGTATAATGTTACGCTAAAACTATGTGAGATTGTTCCCGCATTCCAAGTTAAGGTTTGTTACTAGAATTTTCTCTTATAAGCCTTGTCAAAAATAAATAAATATTGGTAGTTGCACAATGC
>NC_090760.1:9840343-9844781 GCF_036898095.1 Palaemon carinicauda | reverse complement strand
GGCAATACGTGTTACCATTATTAGCAATTAATGTTAATGGATGGGAAAATCTCTTATGTTCGCTTAAAAAAATAAGAGCAGAGGATTTTCAAATTAACCCAAAATGTCCATTACCCAGTAATTAGTCATATAGTAAATTTGATAAAGCACTTTGGAGTTCCGTGTGTGTGTAGGTTTGTATACATATGCATATAAATTTATTACTATTATAATAATAATAATAAATAATAATAATAATAATAATTATTATTATTATCATTATTATTATTATCATTACTATTATTATATTATTATTAATATTATTACTATTATAATCATTACTATTATATATGTATGTATGTATATTATATATATATATATATATATTATATATACACACATGATATATATACAACATCAGATTATATATATATATATATATATTTATATATACACACATTATATATAGATACACAGCACATCTTATATATAGTATATATATATATTGTATACTGAGAGTAAACGCAGTTCTGTTGGTTCTTAATGTTATTAATTTACATATTTTCCCTTTATATATACATACACACACACACACACATATATATATATATATATAGAGTAACTTAAATGTAATTGTTTCTCGTAATATTGCGTGTTGGTTACCATCATCATCCTCATTATTTATAGCATCATTATTATTATTATTACTACTACTACTACTACTACTACTACTACTACTAATAATAATAATAATAACAATAATATAATAATAATAATAATTAATAATTCTAATTCATGAGTGTTCTGAATAAGTATATATTACCTTGCACTATGTATATGGAACAATAGTAAAAATATAACAACAAGTAATGTAATCAAATTTTGTTTGTGGAAATTATCAACTTTGCTTTGATATTATGGTTATCAACTCTGGTTTGATTATTATGGTTATAGGTCTTTGTTTTATTCAACTTTCTGGTAAAGCTATCAATTACATTGTAACGTGCTTGAATTCTTTAAAAAAGATAATGCAATAGGATTTTTCCAATATCTGGAAGTATGTTTTAATGCTTTCAAAAGTATAGTACAATATACTCTTCCCATACCTGGAATCGTGGTTAGGTGCTTTAAAAATTATTATACAATAACAGGTTTCCAGTACTTGAAAGCATGCTCGATTGCTTTCAAAATCATAATACAATAAAACTCTTCCAGTACCTGGAAGCGTGCTTGAGTACTTTAAAATCATTATACAATGAAGCTCTTCCAGTACCTGGAAGCGTGCTTGGACGCTTTTAAATTACAATCCATAGACGATCTTTCCAGTACCTGGAAGGCGTGCTTGAATGCTTTGAAAATTATACCACGATAAAACTCTTCAGTACCTGGAAGCGTGCTTGGAATACTTTCAAAATTTCAATACGATGATATTTTTACAAAACTCAAAGGGCCTCCTTGAAGTGTTTAAAATGTTATCTTAGAAGAATGACGCATAGTTCAACATTAAAAGGAAACTAGGCTTTAAGATAGAACTAGATTAACCGCCTAACTTGATTATTATTTATAGGAAAATACGCAACACGTAGTGTCGGAAAAACAATGGTAAATCTTCGTATATTCAACGGCCTACCGACTACACGATGATTTTAGCTCTTTCCAAAGGATGCCTGGAAGGACAACATCGACGCTTTCCAGGACAGGGATGGAAGAAAAGGACAGTAAAAAAAATGAGAGAGAGAGAGAGAGAGAGAGAGAGAGAGAGAGAGAGAGAGAGGACTATCGCTTTAAGCCCCCCCAAAACGGTTACGGGGTTTCCAAAGGCTCTCCGGAGTCCTCTCGTCTTCCAGCCCCAACTCGGCGGTCCTAATTCTAAGTTGGCGCTAAACTATCTGCAGAATTTCCCCTCCCGATAGCCAGAGGGGATAAGGAGGGAGCAAGGATGGGGTATGTTGGGAAAGGGGGGAGAGGGGGGGGGAGGAGGTGGAAGGAATGAGAGAACACATAGATTTCTAAGCTATGGAAGAGGCGTTTCTTTACTTTCCGGCAGACGAAATGATATGCTCAGAAGGAAAAGGGCCGGAGGAGAGAGAGATCGAGAGAAGCCAAGGAAACACGGCTAGAAACCCGGGGAATATAAGAGGGGAAAAGGGGGAACAGAGAGGGGGCATATGGTCTTCCTATTAGGGGGGGTGATAGTAAAAGGGGTCTTTGGAATAAAGTTTCTCGATGAGACTGAGGGAAAAGGAGAAGGGGGGGGGGGAGCAGTGATAGATGGGGAGAGATGAGGATGAGTGGGACAGGTAAAAAAAAAAAAGTGGGAACTGCAGGGATGGGTGATAACTGATGGTGAGACGATAAGTTGAAACAAACGACGATAGAGCAAAGCAACGGAAATTTTTCTTGATGAAGGCTAAAATTACTGCCAGATCTTTCCTCAGACAACGCTTCCAGAATCCAAAAATTACTGGCATATCTTTGTTCTAGGAGCATGTATACATTTACATCACTTCCAGAAGGCTAAATAACTGCCAGCTCTTTGCTCGGACAGCATCTATAACGTTTACAACGCTTCCAGAATGTTAAAATTACTTCCAGATCTTAGCTCAGAGCCTCTATATCATTCACAACGTTTCCAGAATGCTAAAATTACTGTCATATCTTTGTTCTGGAAGCATGTATGACATTTACAACGCTTCCAGAAGGCTAAAATTACTGTCAGAATGTTTGCAATGATTCCAGAAAGCTAAAATTACTTCCAGATCTTAGCTCAGACAGCCTCTATATCGTTTACAGCGCTTCCAGAATGTTAAAATTACCGCCAGATCTTTTCGACGTACAACGAAACTACCACATTAAAAATGCATCAGATGAAGTTCATACTGATCGTCTCATCCCTTTCCATTTGACAAAAGAATAAAAAAATGCTTTTTGAAAGAGATACACCTCCGAGGTAGAACCATAGAACCAGAGGTATCCTTTTGAGAAAGGTGGCCCTAATGATCAAATGATTGGCTGAAGGTCGAAAAGGAAAGGTAATAATAATTGCATACAATGCATTCGATGCTCGAGAGAGAGAGGCGCTGAGCATTAGGAGGCAGAAGAATGAAAGGACGAAGGAAAGGGAATAAAAAAAAAAGGAGGGATGAGTTCAAAGAAATGGAAAACTTCTAACGAGGATGCAGGCAGAATATGCACGTGCATACATGGGACTGGGAGGAGGAGGGAGGGAGGGAGAAAGGAGGGGGGGTAGGGGATTCACCATCGCGAAAGGTCCTTCTGGATGGAAAGTAGGGGGGCCTTTTTGCACACATGCACGACTCGACAAAAGTAACAAGAGCAGTAGCAACTTTACGAAACCTACAAAAGGATACGCAAGGAGAATAAGAAGAAGAAGAAGAAGAAGAAGAGGAGGAGGAGGAGGAGGAGGAGGAGGAAGAGGAGGAGGAGTAAGAGGAGTAGGAGGAGCTGGATTGAGAAAGCTAAGAGTAAAAGCGAAACGCGCAAGGATAGGAAAGAGGAGAGGATCGGCCTGGAAAGAGACTAGACGACGGCGGCCGCTCAAAACCGGTGTGTGCGTGGACGACGGCTTGTGTAAGCAAGCCCCTTTTTATAAGCAATTCTTCGCCCTCCAAGTTCTTAAACTCGGGGTTCTCTGACCAACTAACCAGCTCTCTCTCGGTGGGAATCCGCTTCAACCAGTTCTTTCCGTCGCAGGTGGGTCGAAAATATCGCCCCGAAAGAGGCGTAATACCCGAAATTTACATAGCCAAGAGGACGAGTTTCGTTTTCCAGATTGCTTTCCCGGGCGGCGACTTGTCTCAACGGGGCCCCGCTTCGTCTTCCATGGACCTAAATCGTGTCCGAAAACGATATATAAAGATTAAAAAAAGGACAAATGCAGGCGGTTGTTAGATCGTTCAGGATCGTACACCCCAACTGCGAAGTTTTGATAAATGGGTTCCGCCTATATATTTGTCTGAATGGTGAATGGAAAGACTTATTCGCTCCGTTTATGAGCATATCGCCTGCGACGAAGGGCCGGAGCATTGTGAATAAGTATTTACTTTATGCCGAGACCAGCTGCCCGCTCTTATGTGCCACCTAACAAAAAGAGGTGCTTGCTCTTTCGATCCAGAAAGGACTCATTCATAAATGCAGTCGTAAAAATTTGGGAAAGGACGATACCTTATCAAAAGGTTTCCCTATATTCATCATTAAAGTTCTTATCTGATATCGACGTAATTTCGTTAATTCTTGAAAGAAAAAAATTAGACTTCATATTAAAAAAAAAAAAAAAAGAACCAACATCTGGCACCTTAACTACGATGTAAACAAAGTTGCCAGCGGAGGATTTTATCCCAAGAATCAAAGCCTGAAGCTGCGTTTTTATGAATGAAGCAAGTTCTGTTGTGACGTCACTCTTCAGCCACTATAAGAATGAGTACGGGAAACCGCTTGG
>NC_090760.1:9825343-9837843 GCF_036898095.1 Palaemon carinicauda | reverse complement strand
TATTGCAATAAAATTGTAAACACGTAATTTCACAATATAGAAAGCTTTAGCAAGGCTCAGTATCAAGTTCAAGAAGCTAAGGTTTGAAAGTAATCACCAGCAAACCAGCTTTTCAAAAGCCATTATCAAGAGCAAAACAGCTTTTCAAGGACATACTGTCAACAGCAAAACAGCTTTTGAAGTGTACATCTATCAACAGCAAAACAGCTGTACAAGTGCACTTCTGTCAACAGCAAAACAGCTGTTCAAATACATACTGTCAACAGCAAAACAGCTTTAGAAGTGCATATCCGTTAACAGCAAACCAGTTTCAACTGAAAAACAATTTATATATACTAGTGTGAACAGCAAAACAGCTTAGAAGTGAGTATCGTTAACAGCAAACCAGTTTCAACTGAAAAACAGATTTATATATACTAGTGTGAACATGGAAACAGCTTTTCAAATAACTATAGTCAACAGCAAAACAGCATTCCTAATGCTAATCTGTTAACAGCAAATCAGCTTTTAAAATAACTAGTGTCAAAAGCAAAACCCCTTTTCAACTACCAGTGCCAACAGCTTAAAAATATACATCTGTTAATTGCAAAATGGTTTTTCTAATACCTGCTGTCAATTTAAAAAAGCTTTTCAAATGCACATCTGTCAACAGCAAAACAACCATTAAAATAACTATTTTCAGGAGCAAAACAGCTTTCAATGACCAGTGCCAACAGCAAAACTTTAAAAATACACACCCGTCAATAGCAAATGGCCTCTCTAATACCCACTGACAACAGCAAAAATAGCTTTTCAAATGAACATCTGTCAACAGCAAAACAGCTTTTCAAATGCACATCTGTCAACAGCAAAATAGCTTTTCAAATGAACATCTGTCAACAGCAAAATAGCTTTTCAAATGCACAACTGTCAACAGCAAAATAGCTTTTCAAATGCACATCTGTTAACAGCAAAATAGCTTTCAAATGCACATCTGTCAACAGCAAAATAGCTTTTTAAATGTACATCTGTTAACAGCAAAATAGCTTTTAAAATGTACATCTGTCAACAGCAAAATAGCTTTTCAAATGTATATAAGTCAACAATTAAATCATTTTCAAGAACAAGCTTTAACAATGGAACCAAATAAAATTCATAACATAAAGTCTGCCTTATGAAAATAATAATTCTAAGAGTAACCAGTATGAGAAGCTAGAAAAATCTGCGAATGTATTTTCTGAATAAAATAATAAAAAAAAATATTATAAGTTTCAAAATATTTTTATGAATACATATTGTAACGGCAAAACGAGTTTTCATGACAGCCAATATCCATAACAAAACTAGTTCCAGAAATGGTAGTTGTAAAATAATAAACAGACTTACAGGGGTACATTTTCGATTGCCCAAACTCAACATATTTCTTAAGTAACGGGAATATATATATATATATATATATAGATATATATATATATATATAGATATATATATACATATATATATATATATATATATAGATATATATATACATATATATATATATATATATAGATATATATATACATATATATAGATATATATATATACATATATAGAGAGAGAGAGAGATATATATATACATATATATAGATATATATATATATATATATATACATATATATAGATATATATATATATACATACATATATATATAGATATAGATATATATATAAATATACATATATATATATATTGATATATATATATATATATATATATAGATATATATATATATATACAGATATATATATATATATATATATAAATGTTCAAATATATATATATATATATATAAATGTTCAAATATATATATATATACATATATATATCATATATATATATATATACTATAAATGTTCAAATACATTGAAATAATGTGATGCCAACATAGCTATATTCTATTATACGCTCTGATATATTATGCAATCTATTGCATAAAGGTATATAAATTTAAAAACAATAATAATAATAATATAATAATAGTAAAAAAAAAAAAATAATAATAATAATAATAATAATAATAATAATAATAAGTATACATATTTACGTATCACAAACCTAATATACAATTATCTTTGCATCCAGGAAGGTATCCAATCATTCATAAATATTTCAAATTATACACATATATTTATGATCTAGTAATATATGCGGCAAATATGTGTGCAATGTGTGACACGCATTATACATATATTGTATTATATATATATATATATATATATATAAATATATAGTATAATATATATATATTATAGATACATACTATAACTTAGCTAGTTAGAATAATAATAAAAAATTATATATATATAGATATATATATACAGTATATATATATACATACATATATATAGATAAACTTGTATGCATATAATTTATCCAAAATATTTTTATCTAAACAGTCAACTATATTTATAGATTACAAAGTATTTTTGTTTATTTACAGAACATTTTTATCCCATAACAATGCGGCTAGCGAGGCAAAGGAGTTTCTAAGCATCAAGTGTAGCAAATGACTTTCTAAATCAGTAAGGAAGCAAAGGACTTTTTAAAGGAGTTTGAGAAGTAAAGGACTTTCTAAACCAGTAAAGAATCAAAGGACTTTCTAAAGCAGTATGAGAGTCAAAGGACTCTCTAAAGCAGTATGATAGTCGAAGGACTTTCTAGAGCAGTATGATAGTCGAAGGACTTTCTAAAAGTAATATGAGAGTCGAAGGACTTTCTAAAGCAGTAAGAGAAACAAAGAACTTTTTAAAGCACTAAGAGAAGCAAAGGACTTTTAAGACTTTCTAATGCAGTAAGAGAAGTAAAGGACTTTCTAAAGCAGTAAGAGAAGCAAAAGACTTTCTAAATCAATAAGAGAAACAAAGAACTTTTTAAACCAGTAAGAAAAGCAAAAGGACATTTTTAAAGTATCACACAGCCTCCGTGAAATACCCCGTCATGAAAAACAAGAGCGAATGAATTAGCGGAAGCCAGGCCGGACGTCACAAAAGGAATATATTGATACATTCGAATACAAAGACAAAACGGAGGAAGGTGTTTAAGGCCTGGATATAAATATAATGATTCATGCGTAGAATGTGAAGAGCATCAAATAGTATACGAGAATAATTCGCAATTATAAATGATGATGCGGAATGAAAGAGAAAATAAATGATTATTAAAATGGTTGAAACTCATCACCAGATGAAGAGAGAGAGAGAGAGAGAGAGAGAGAGAGAGAGAGTCAGCTGACGCTTGAAGAAAAAATAAAAATCTATACAAAGCCCCAAAGCATTCGAGAGAGAGAGAGAGAGAGAGAGAGAGAGAGAATCAGCTGACGCTTGAAGAAAAAAGAAAAAATTCTATAAAAAGTCACAAAGCATTTGAGAGAGAGAGAGAGAGCGAGACGAGAGAGGAGAGAATCAGCTGACGCTTGAAGAAAAAAATAAAAATTCTATAAAAAGCAACAAGAATTTTGTGTCCGGTGACGTCACACGTAAGAGCTCAAAAGGTTTTATTAAAGGTGAACTATTGATAAACAGTGTCGGTGCCCTCAAACACACACACACACACACACACACACACCTTTGCCTGTATTTGTTTAAATTTTGTATTAAAGCTTATGCAATGGTTGGACGTCGAGTAGAAATTTCGCGCATAAAAAAAAAATGATTAAATAATGTTGCCTTTTAACTTTTTTTTTGTATAATCAGCGAGGCGAGTCAATTTGGTAGCTCTGATTAATGTCGCTGGGAATTAAATATTTATCACAGGAAATTGGTAATATTGTCCCAGTTTGGCAAGGAATTTCTTCATTATTTATTCAAGGGTAATTTGCATCAATTGAACTATCTTTCTTTAATAACAGTTTAGATGTCAATAATATTTTGGAAAATATTTTTGGGGGATTTATTTTAAATGTCAATATTTTTTAAAAATAATTTTTTGGATTTATTTATACATAAAGGATGGTTTTTTTTTATTGTGATCAATTATTATTCAATAAATTCATTAAAACATATTTTCTATTGTTCATCATAAAATATTGACATTCAGGATTTATTTTCTTAATGATTAATGCATAACTATCAAATAAATAAATCAATCAACACATTGCCCAACAGAAGAGGAAAAAGGTTAAGTTAAAAACACCATCATTCAAATTTCTAGAGAATTAATCTTAAAAGATAATAATGAAAGAAATATTCAAGCTAATGTAATCAATAGCATCAAAATCAAATAAGTCTTTTAGATAACATAATGATTATGAAAGTTATTCACGGCTGTAATTTAATGTACTAGATTACAATAAATTCTAAATACTGGATTACAGTCAATTTAATATACCAGGGTACAATCAATTTAGGCATATCATGAAATGCGTTAAATTTTCTTAGACCTAATCATAGACTAATTAAAATTTGCTTTAAGGTTTCATGAAGTAAACAAAATATTTTCTAATTATAAAAGGTAATTGTAACTACATTAAATATTATTACTCTTTATCCTTATATTCAGGCCATAGAAAACATGTTCGCATTACCAATTCTCGTAGTAATACTTAGTTTGTACCAATGACTATAAATTAAAGCATATTTATTACCATTAATTCGCAATAAATCAACTTTGCTTGCCATACACGATATTCTCAGCCTTTAAGAAGTAAGATTATATTAGCAGTAATTACCAATAAGTCAACTTTGCTTGCCGTATACGATATTCTCGGCTTTTAAGAAGTAAAATGATATTATCAGTAATTACCAATAAATCAACTTTGTTGCCATACACGATATTCTCAGATTTTAAGAAGTAATATCATATTACCAGTAACTGGCAATAAATCAACTTTGTTGCCATACACGATATTCTCAGATTTTAAGAAGTAAAATTATATTACCAGTAATTCGCAAAAATATCAACTTTGCTTGCCATACTCGATTTTCTCATTTTTAAGATGTAAGATTATAATAATCATTCCTCGGGTTTGGGGTACGAACAGACACAAGGTTGTTCATTATAAAAGGCCCAAAATAACATTCAAAATACGATCAATTGTATAAAACAAATGCAATCTATTGCCGATGAAACGTCTTCGGCGAAAACAGAGTCTTGGTTGAAACGTAGTCTTCCTGTCCTTTGTCAGGAACGCCAAATCCTTCGAATCCTTTAACTTTCCTAGCATACGTCGTGTCTGGGCAGCCTATGGCCATACGAGTACCCATCCCTTTTGCCCAACTATAGCAATGGAATAATACAAACATCCAATGCCAAAAGAAATACCTCCGACGATGGGCAAGTCTTTGGCCTGACCGGTTTCTACGGCCAAGGGTTATAGATCCCCTTTGGCCGCTCCAAGCACACGCGTCCAGGTTGCGCGGGCTCCCAAAGAAGACCGGTCCTGGATTCGGTAGCTTTGCAAGTTAAAAGATTCGGGTCTCTTGTACTTGTTCGGAGAGAGAGGATGTGTTTACTGCACTCTGGAGACTTACAGATATAGAGATCATGAGATGCTTAATGTATCTTGTTTATTTTTTCGATATTGGATCGATGCTTTAAAGCCCTATTGCGAATCATGAACAGTTTCAAAAATATTTTTTGATTTTTCGATTTTGTAATTAATGAACTATCATCAGATTATAAATCGATAACTACTGTCTCGTGTAAATCATCTTTGAAAATCATTATATATGTGTAAAACTATAACAATAATGTATAAATTTTGTTCTAATTATAGAACTAGTTTTAGAAAAATTACTTATTCACCTACCCTATGGTAAACAAAACAAAAAAAACTAACTATAGTGAGGATAATATCAAGAGAAATACCTAACCAGTTACCATGAATATTACTATACACGTACAGAATATACAAATATATATATATATATATATATACACACATACATATGTATATATGTATATATATAAACACATATACATATATATATATGTATACATAAATATGAAATGTATATATCCTTTAATGTGTCTTTATGCATGTATGTATGTATGCATGTATGTATGTATATATATATATATATATATATAATATATATATATATATATACATATATATATATATAAACATGCATATATGCATTTATAAATGCATGTAATATATATACATATATATACATATATACATTATATATATATATATATAAATATATATATATATATATATATGAATATATATTGACATAACCACATACATATATATATATATATGAATATATATTGACATAACCACATACATATATATATATATATACACATATATATATATATATTTATATATATATATATATATATATACACACACACGTGTGTATATATATATATATATATATGTATGTGGTTATGTCAATATATATTCATATATATATATATATATATACACACACATTTAGACATTATTTGGCTTACATCAACTTCAAAATATTAAACATTCAGGTTGAGTTGAAAATTCTAAATAGAGCTATACTATTAAAGCTATTGGCAAATTAGGGGTGACAGTACTTAATGTAATATTTTCATGACTATAAATAATCAGTTCAATAGAAAATAATAACGTAATAATTACTCCCTCTCTCTTTTGGGTATATATATATATATATATATAATATATATGCATATATATATATATATATATATACATACACACACTACACACACACACACACATATATATATATATATATACACACACTACACATATATATATATATATATATATGTGTGTATATATATATATATATATGTATATATATATATATATATATCATAGTGAAAAATATCATATTGAAAAACGATAGATAAATACGTATGCTTTTGCAGCAATAAAATATGAACTGCAAAGTTCAGTGAAAGGATACAGCCTGCTTGATTTCCTTTCTTCATTAAATAGAATATTAAGTAAAATTCAAGCAGGACTATTGATGAAAATATCATTGATATGAAATTATCTTAATTTGTATAGGCCTTTAAGACTAGATATTTGTCTTTAATAGTCAAAAATTAACAAATATTCTTTTAAAGCTTCTAGGTTAAACATATGTAAATATAAATAGACACACACACACATATATATATACATATACATATATATATATATATATATATAGGAATAGTATGCGAAATAGGTCATGTATCTGCTTTTGTATTTTGATTCACAATAAAATTTAATTGTCAACGCAATAATTGTGTCAGTAAATATAATTGTATGCATATATATACATATATATATATATATATATATATATGTAAATATATATATATATATATATATATATATAAATTATATGCATATATTGCATAAAATTTATGCATACATATGTTATATATACAATATACTGTATACAGTGTGTATATACATATACTGCATATATCTATATATACATACATAACATATACTGCATATATCTATGTATACATATATAACATATACTGCATATATCTATATATCCACACACATTCAGACGCACACACACACACAAGCACACAAGCTCAACCGGTTTATTCCGCAAGCATGAATATTCTTTAGTCATCATGAAATTCAAATAAAATACAGGAGGGCTGTAAACACGAAGAGCCCCCAAAATGACCAATAGTCGTCGGAGCATTGAGTTTCCTTCAAATGCATAGAAGCAAAAGGTACCGCACCAGAATGACTGTTTCCTGTCAATATACATTTATTTAAGCGGTGAACATCATCTCTATTTCAATTCCCGGACGCCAGTTTGACGGGAAAGAAATTAGTTGATGGAGGCTGGTTGAAAAATTGGGTTGCGTGCGGGTGGGAGGGAGGTTTGGTAAATATCGGGGAGGTGGAGAGAGGTTAGTTGGAGGTGAAGTTTTGTTAAGAATAGGGATGGAAGTGGGTGAAAGAATAACTTAATTGGAAATTGAAGTTGTTGAAAATAGGGATGGAAGTGGGTGAAAAAATATCTTCATTGGAAATGGAAACAGTTAAAAATAGGGATAAGTGGGCGAAAAAATAACTTGATTGGGAATTGAATTTATTTAAACACAGAGTTGGAAGTGGGTGAAAAGATAACTTGATTGGGAATTGAATTTATTTAAAAACGGGGTTGGAAGTGGGCGAAAAAATAACTTAATTGGAAATTGAAGTTAGTTAAAAATAGGGATGGAAGTGGGTGGAAAAAAAATGACTAAATTGAGAATGGAAATTATTTAAAAATAGGGATGGAAGTAGGTGAAAAAAATAACTAAATTGGGAATGGAAGCAGTTAAAAATAGGGATGGAAGTGGGTGAAAAAAAAAATAATTAAATTGGGTATGGAAGTTAGTTAAATATTGAGATGGAAGTGGGTGAAAAAAATATCTAAATTGGGAATGGAAGTAGATGAAAATAGGGATGGAAGTGGGTGAAAAAATAACTTGATCAGAAATTGAAGTTATTAAAAAATATGAACGAAAGTGGGTGAAGAAATAACTTAATTGGAAATGGAAGTAGCTAAAAATAGGGAGAAGTGGGTGAAAAAATTAATTAGGAATGGTAATTTATCAGAAACACATGGACGTGGGTGATTTTTTTTAATTGAATTTAAATGAAAAGTTAGTTGAAAATAGAGATGGAATTGGATGATAAAACTGATTGAAAGTGGTAGTTAGTTGAAAATTGTTGGAATATATTGAAAAATAATTAGAAATGGAAGTTAGTTAGAAAATAAAGATGTAAGTGGATGAGAAAAATTGATTGGAAATTTAAAGTTAGTTGAAAATAGAGAAGGAAGTAGGTGAAAAAAAAAATTGAAAATGGAATTATTTAAAAGCAGGGATGGAAATTGGGGAAAAACCTTACTTAAAATTGGAAGTTATCTAAATATAGATATGGGGATGATAAAAAAAATAATTGAAAATAGATAATAATGAAAATAAAGATGGAAATGAGTGAAAAAATACTGAATGGAAGAAAACGGACTTTAGTTAAAAATAGGGATGGAAGAGGGAAAAACTTACTTAAAATAGGAAGTTAGTTAAATATAGAGATGGGGGTGATGAAGAAAATAATCGACAAATATATAATAATGAAAATAAAGATGGAATTGAGTGAAAAAATACTGAATTAGAATGCAAGCTAGGTAAATATTAGGATGGACGTTGGTGAAAAAGAACTGCAGAATTGGGTGTTTGGAAAAAAGAAAAAAAAAAAATGAAAATTATACAAAATAAAATTAAGAGATGGAAAAAAAATGTAGTAATGGATGTTGTAAAGATGATATGGAAATTGGTAAAAAAATAAGTAAATGGTATAAAATAGAAAAATAGTGATGAAAGTTTATATAAAAAAAAAAATAAACATAATATACAATTATTATGTATAAGGGATGGAAATAAAAATAAAAATGGATATTTGTTAACCGTAGATAAAGACAAGATAATGGTGATGAAATAAATAAATAACCAAGATAACTAAAATAAAAAATATATAGTCATGGTAGTAGTGAAAAGCTAAAAACACCTTGGTAATATCACTAACAGAAAATGAGAATCATACAATTTAGAAGAAGAAGAAGAAGAAGAAGAAGAAGAAGAAGAAGAAGAAGAAGAAGAAGAAGAAGAAGAAGAAGGAAAAAAAAATAATAAAAATCATAATAAAAAGTTGTAAATTAGTAAATGTAACCTATGAAGCATGAAGGGATTATCAATAAGTCGTAATTTATAAATAAATATTTATAGATATTTCTCAAAAGATCTTAATCATGACCAATTCACTTTTTATTTACTCCAGTGTGATAATAGTTTCAGGAAAGGTAAATTAATATAAAACGTACAATGAGACATACATTATGTTTTTCTGTTTCTATTGTGTGAAGATATAACATATCTACACATGCGTGAAATTTATGTGAAGTAACGAGAGGTTGTGTGTGTGTGCAACATATGATAAAATGTGGTAAATAACACATTCATTTGATTTGTAAGATTTTTTTCTTTAAAAAGCTCAAATATATAATTGATAATTTAAAGGTTTTAATTATCCCCTCTGTATTAAGGAACATTGCATGTGGATGCTATAATTGTGCATATATTAGATAAAATTATAAAATCATCTATATTCACATTTTAAAAATGTAAACAAATGCCCAGATTGAAATATTTTTTTTATTTTCTAAAAATCTCAAAAACATATAAATGATAATTTAATCAAGCTTTTGATAATCTCATCTGTATTAATGAACATTGCAAGAGGATGATAGAAATATGTATTTACGAAACCTAAAATCCCCTCAATGTACATTAAAAAAAAAAATAATAATGCCCAGACTGAAGTATATACCAGTCAACCCACAGTTACAAAATGAACAAGTCCCTCTCTCCAGTTGAGAAAATGATTAAAAAAATATGTACCATTTTCAAGTCAGAATCAAAGTTCCTCTCGGGTTAATAACACAGAACAAACACATTAAAAACGACGGATTATCTCTTCTAACATCACAAAAGAAAAAAAAAAAAACCTCCTAAACTCAGAACTTCACTCGACGATCAAACACAAGAGGAAGGTCTGTCCAAATTCAAAACAGAAGCTTTTAGTGTTAATTACTTAGAAACCTTATCCATGCATTAATCTGTTTACATCAGAACATGGACTTCTGGCGATTTGCTTTTGCATTCTGTTTTAACTTCAATCTACTAGTTGCATATCAAACAATAACAGAACGCCCGAAGTTCTTCTGCTCTCGTTTTGGGAAACACTACTGGCAGGTGAGGTGGGTGTGTGTGTGTGTGTGTGTGTGTGTGTGTGTGTGTTTTGTTCCTGGTTTTAGGGTGGAGGACCAAGGGCTTGGCGAAGAGGGTATGAAAGTGGAAATGGGGGTAAGTGGAGAATTAAATATCTCCTCCACTTGGTCCGTAGATAAAAAGGAAGACAAAACCGAAAGTTATCAATAGGAACAAAAGGTAAAATCTATCCAAAGGTGTAAATATAATGAAGCCAGATCTGGTACCCATTCCCCTCCCCCAGATGCTGGAACCGAGATGTAAAAATTAGAGAGAGCCAGAGAAAGCGTTTTCCGGAAGACCGTGAGTTTGACTGCTGATAATTGATTAATAGTTTTGAGTTTAATATCACAGACGGTGGCTTAGCGTATTATGCTGCAGCTTGCCAAGGTTTAAAAGGAGAAAGAGGGGGGCGGAAAGGGGGGTGGGGTTTTAGCCAAAGACCTCTTGACTGTAGGGCGACAAGGTCTCCTGCCCCCCTGTAGCCGCCGAGAGATAATGACCCTTCCATAGACTAGCAGCTAAACGCGGGCAATGCCACTTCCAGATCAAAGTCCCTGCAAAGTATATCCTCCAAGTAATTGCTTTAAAACCTCGCCGATATTAATCAGTTTGACAACACGTCAAAGCTTTCGTTCCCGTCGGAGGGAAGGGGGGGAGGGGGCAATTATGTCAGCGGGGTCTTAGAGCATCGTCGGGATTTTCGTTCACAAAACGCGAAAGTTGAACCCCCAAAAGGATGCTGCTACGCCTCGTAGAATCACACGTCGTAAGTGAAGGATCTGACGTAAGTGAAGGATCTGTTCATAAGGATCGCCGGCGAGATAAGCTCGCTTAAACTCGCTTTCAAGATGGCGTCATCGTTTTCTCTGAGAGTTAGATGTTATTGCTTGTTATCAAGGGGGTCTTATATCATATTTCTTTTTTGTAGTAATATCTAAGATGAACGCATAGCTACTTTGTTAATATATAGATTTTCGGAGAAAATTTATGAAGTAATAAGAATCAATAAAAATGAGAAATATCCTGCTAAAAACATTGTATTCACTTTGTTTTCATTCGAAAACTCAAAATTTGAAAATTGATTCAGTAGTATATGGAAAGCAATGAAACTTCCCTCATAAATAACATATACTATACTCTCTCTAGGCCCATATATATATATATATATATATGTATATATATATATACATATATATATATGTATATATATATGTATATATATATACATATATATATATATATACATATATATATATATATATATATACATATATATATATATATATATATAAATATATATATATATAAATATATATATACATATATATATATATAAATATATATATATATATATATAAATATATATATATATATATATATATATAACGCGCAACTGAAAATGAAAGAAAAAAAGAACAGATTTTCATCGGGAAATTTCTCGAGATAAATGTGAACAAGAAAATATATATATATATATATATATATATATCAAGCAACCCTTGACTGGCCGACTGCAAAGACGGTAAAAGGAACCGTTTAAAATCTATCCTAACCTCGTCGGCTCAAAAAAAAAAAAAAAAAAAAAAAACCAAACTTAAAATAAACCTCAAAAGCCATCAACCGCTGGTTTTCAGAGCCGGGCACATAATCAACAACACCAAGATCGAAGTACGAAAGTGGCCGGTTACCGACGTCCGCTGCTATTACATATACAAATAGATATTGGAGGAGGAAAAAAAAAGCACCCTGAGAG
>NC_090760.1:9821529-9824843 GCF_036898095.1 Palaemon carinicauda | reverse complement strand
AAAAAATAAACATAATATACAATTAGTATGTATGTTGGACTCAACCTTCAGTAATAAGGGATGGGAATAAAAATAAAAATGGATATTTGTTAACCGTAGATAAAGACAAGATAATGGTGATGAAATAAATAAATAAATAACGAAGATAATTAAAATAAAAAATATATAGTCATGGTAGTAGTGAAAAGCTAAAAAACACCTTGGTAATATCATTAACAGAAAATGAGAATCATACTATTTAGAAGAAGAAGAAGAAGAAGAAGAAGAAGAAGAAGAAGAAGAAAAAGAAGAAGGAAAAAAAAAAACAATAAAAATCATAATAAAAAATTGTAAAATGAAATTGTTAAATATAAACAATGAAGCATGAAGGGATTATCAATAAGTCTTAAATTATAAATAAATATTTATAGATATTTCTCAAAAAGATCTTATTCATAACCAATTCACTTTTTATTTACGCCAGTGTGATAATAGTTTCAGGAAAGGTAAATTAATATAAAACGTACACTGAGACATCCATTATGGTTTTCTGTTTCTATTGTGTGAAGATATAACATATCTACACGTGCGTGAAATTTATGTGAAGTAACGAGAGGTTCTGTGTATGTGCAACATATGATAAAATGTTGTAAATAACACATTATTCCTTTGATTTGTAGGATTTTTTTTTACAAAAAGCTTCAAATATATAATTGATAATTTAAAGGTTTTAATTGTCCAATCTGTATTAAGGAAAATTGCATCTGGATGCTATAATTGTCCATATATTAAATAAAATGAAAAATCACCTACGTTCACATTTAACTAAAGTAAGACAAACGCCCAGGATGAAATAATATATATATATTTCTAAATCTCAAAGATATATATGATAATTTAATCAAGCTTTTAATAATCTTATCTGTATTATTGAACATTGCAAGTGGATGATAGAAATATGTATATACGAAACCTAAAATCCCCTCAATGTACATTAAAAAGAAAAAAATATAAGCCCAGACTGAAGAATATACCAGTCAACCCAGTTACAAAATGAACAAGCCCCTCTCTTCAGTTAAGAAAATTATTAAAAAAAATATGTACCATTTTCAAGTCAGAATCAGAGTTCCTCTCGGGTTAATAACACAGAACAAACACATTAAAAACGACGGATTATCTCATCTAACATCACAAAAGAAAAAAAAAACTCCTAAACTCAGAACTTCACTCGACGATCAAACACAAGAGGAAGGTCTGTCCAAATTCAAAACAGAAGCTTTTAGTGTTAATTACTTAGAAACCTTATCCATGCATTAATCTGTTTACATCAGAACATGGACTTCTGGCGATTTGCTTTTGCATTCTGTTTTAACTTCAATCTACTAGTTGCATATCAAACAATAACAGAACGCCCGAAGTTCTTCTGCTCTCGTTTTGGGAAACACTACTGGCAGGTGAGGTGTGTGTGTGTGTGTGTGTGTGTGTGTGTGTGTTTTGTTCCTGGTTTTAGGTTGGAGGACCAAGGGGTTGGCGAAGAGGGTATGATATGGGGGTGTGTGGAGAATTAAATATCTCCTCCACTTGGTCCGTAGATAAAAAGGAAGACAAAACCCAAAGTTATCTATAGTAACAAAAGTTAAATTCTATCCAAAGGTGTAAATATAATGAAGCCAGATCTGCGCCCCCCCCCCACCCCCAGACGCTGGGGAACCGAGATGTAAAAATTAGAGAGAGCCAGAGAAAGCGTTTTCCGGAAGACCGTGAGTTTGACTGCTGATAATTGATTAATAGTTTTGAGTTTAATATCACAGACGGTGGCTTAGCGTATTATGCTGCAGCTTGCCAAGGTTTAAAAGGAGAAAGAGGGGGGCGGAAAGGGGGGTGGGGTTTTAGCCAAAGACCTCTTGACTGTAGGGCGACAAGGTCTCCTGCCCCCCTGTAGCCGCCGAGAGATAATGACCCTTCCATAGACTAGCAGCTAAACGCGGGCAATGCCACTTCCAGATCAAAGTCCCTGCAAAGTATATCCTCCAAGTAATTGCTTTAAAACCTCGCCGATATTAATCAGTTTGACAACACGTCAAAGCTTTCGTTCCCGTCGGAGGGAAGGGGGTGGGGGGTGGGGGGGGCAATTATGTCAGCGGGGTCTTAGAGCATCGTCGGGATTTTCGTTCACAAAACGCGAAAGTTGAAACCCCAAATAATGCTGCTACGCCTCGTAGAATCACACGTCGTAAGTGAAGGATCTGACGTAAGTGAAGGATCTGTTCCTAAGGATCGCCGGCGAGATAAGCTCGCTTAAACTCGCTTTCAAGATGGCGTCATCGTTTTCTCTGAGAGTTAGATGTTATTGCTTGTTATCAAGGGGGTTTTATATCATATTTCTTTTTCGTAGAGAAACATTCTAAGATATAATGAATATACTTTAGTGGAATATTTGAAGTAAAATTATTCACTGGTAATAAGTAATAGACTGCTAAAACCACTGTATTCTATTTGATATAATTTGAAAACTAAAAAATTGAAAATTGATGCATCAGTAAATTGAAAGCAATGAAATTTCCTGCCTTAATAATATGCGTGTATATATGTATATATATATATATATATATATATATATACACACACAAACACACACACACACACACACACATATATATATATATATATAGATATAGATATATATATAATATATATATATAAAATATATATATATATATATATATATACATATATATATATATAAATATATATCCATCCGTATTTAAATAACTGTTTCAATTTAATCACACTACTTTCGCACAAATAAAAATAAAAAGGAAAAATATTCACCGGAAATTTCAAGAAATAAATTTGAACAAGGAAAAAAAATATATATATAAATCTCAAGCAACCCTTGACTGGTCGACTGCAAAGACGGTAAAAGGAACCGTTTAGAATCTATCCTAACCTCGTCGGCTCAAATAGAAAAAAAAAAAACCTAAACCAAACTTAAAATAAACCTCAAAAGCCATCAACCGCTGATCTTCAGAGCCGGGCACATAATCAACAACACCAAGATCGAAGTACGAAAGTGGCCGGTTACCAACGTCCGCTGTTATTACATATACAAATAGATATTGGAGGAGGAAAAAAAGCACCCTGTGTGAGAGAGAGAGAGAGAGAGAGAGAGAGAGAGAGAGAGAGAATGCAACTGCACTCTTTTTAACACTGTCAGATGGCTCATGGCCCATCTCGTTGATGTTCTTTTAGGGACTTGGGTGAGGTGGGAGGGGGGGGGGCGACGAATGGGGGTAGGGGGGGGGGTTATGGGTGGGCAAAACCGGGTTTGGGAA
>NC_090760.1:9811529-9816529 GCF_036898095.1 Palaemon carinicauda | reverse complement strand
AATACATATACATATATATATATACATATATAAATATATGTGTATTATATATATATATATATATATATAGATAGATAGATATTTATATATACATATATATACAGATATATATATATATATATATATATATACACATATATATATATATACAGAGAGAGAGAGAGAGAGAGAGAGAGAGAGAGAGAGAGCGTACCTCGCACAAGAACAATCACCATTGAATCTGTTCCAAAAATAATACTACGTCGCTCGAACTGTAGTAAAATTCACTTTACTCTCTCGCTCTCGACAACTCATTCACAAAACCCGACGCATAATTACGGCGTTTCTAATTCATTGCACACATTCGCATTCGGTCAATGTGGTTTGTAATGGCTCATTACATTTAAATACATGTGAGACAACGCTTTGACATAATAGTTCCTCTCTCTCTCTCTCTCTCTCTCTTCTCTCTCTCTCTCTCTCTCTCAGAAAACACTCACAAACACACAAACAATGACGCCGGTTCATTTCTTTCTAGATTGCTATCACAAAACAAACATTAGTAACTCTCTCTCTCTCTCTCTCTCTCTCTCTCTCTCTCTCTCTCACACACACAAACAATGACGCCGGTTGATTTCTTTCTAGATTGATATGACAAAACAAAAATTAGTGACTCTCTCTCTCTCTCTCTCTCTCTCTCTCTCTCTCTCTGTCAGAAAACACTCACAAACACGCAAACAATGACGCCGGTTGATTTCTTTCTAGATTGCTATCACAAAACAAAAAATAGTATCTCTCTCTCTCTCTCTCTCTCTCTCTCTCTCTCTCTCTCTCTCATAGAGGCAAAGTAATGAGCTTGTGTGAGGCACGCACATTAAACAAATAAATAAAAAAAGGCAAAGCAGACACACTATCCAAGCGAGCCTTCGAGTAGCGGACGATTTTCGAAACAAACAAATGAAATGGACTTGATTAACCTCATTTCTTGATATGCAAAAATTGCTGGCCACTTTTGATGGGGGGGGGGGGAGAGGAGGGCGAAGGGGGGAGGAAGGGGGGGGATAGTTGGAAGAGGATGTTTTAAAGGGTAGGTAACGACGTATGTATTATTTCGTTTAAAGTTTCATTAACCCCCCCTCCCCCCCCCCAGGTAAACGAACGTACGGGGGTAACAACAATTGGCCGAATATCGGTCATTATTGTATACGTGAAGACCGTTCATAAAATTCTGAGGTATGATTTAGATATAATATATATATATATATATATATATACATACAGGTGTACACACGCCGTCGAACACAAATACACTATATAAACACACACACACATATATATATATATATATATACATATATATATATATACATACATACACACAAACACATATATTGCATTTATACATACACATGTGCAATAAATATACACATATATGCAGAAAATATCAATACATAAAGACACACACCACAGACACACATAGTAAATATACAAATATATATATATATATATATTTATATATATACACATCTTTACTCATTACAAATAAAAATATTCGATACAGATTATACCAAAACATAACTCACATAAATAAAAACAATCTTCAAATTAAAATATAAAAGCTATTTTAAAGAACTAGTCTTTTATTATTATTCTTCTTCCTCTGCAAAACCTCAGGACCAATATGAGGTATTAAAGGTGAAAACGAGGATTTATGTGAAAGGCAAACGAGCCTAGATTTTCATCCATTCATTGAATGCAGTCGAGAGAGAGAGAGAGAGAGAGAGAGAGAGAGAGAGAGAGAGAGAGAGAGAGAGAAAATCGGGTTTTTTGATTGGTTTGTTATTTTTATTCACCCACCAAATACTTCTTATCATTGAATCCTTTCTGTGTCTATGTTTAATATCTGACATATCGAAAAATTTGAAATACTTCAACAATAATTGCGTCATATGCTAGATCGCAGAGAGAAAAGAATTACATAGAATATAATTGAATACAAGAAAAGCTCTCGTAAAGCTTTCGTAAAACAATAAACTCCCCACTGACAGACGTAGTAAAAACAGAAAAAGAAAAATGAAGACAATATTTAATTCAGAAAACTATACCGGCGCTGGACTCGAAGCCAAAGTGAAACGAAATCGGGGGTAAAAACGGATTTCGAAACTCGACAGCAAGAAGTGTTGTAAATCTCTCAGGTCTGTTGTTGGTCAATGAAGAACACCATACGAGATGAGTGTCCAAGAAGGGATTGAAATAAGCCAGAAGGAAAGATCATAACCAGCACCTATCGGCGAAAGATAGCGAAAGATACACAAGAAACGCCGAGCTTCGGTACCAAGCAAGCGGGGAAGCAGTATATAGCACCAGCGCGCAGGCTGTTTCTTTCGGCCCTTCGCGGGTCTATTTTAAGGCGATAAAGAATCAAATTAGGCGTGAAAACGCGAGGATAATTCGCGAAAAGAAGCCAAGTTTTACTTTAAATCGAAGGGATATTTCAAACAGCTATAGGAGAAACGGAGAACATTGTTTAACATCGTTTTCTGACGATACGAACCAACTACATGTGTTGACGGTAGGAGATCAAGACGGGTGGGCCGAATGGTCAGAAGGATTGGAAGGTATATGATAAAAGACTTAATAAAGGGATGAATAAGAGAGGTAATAAATGGGGAATTAGGTTCATAAAACATAAGTGATGGTTATGGTCATGTAATGAATTTTGGAATGAAAAAAAATATATATATATATGAGTAAAGCAAATAAGGGACCTATGATCTCTTAAAACAATGGAAAAATTTAAAAGAATTTGGAACATGAAGATGATCTTGTAAATAAATAAATAAAAAAAAAAAACACCACGTCAGAATGCAGGAGAAAGAAAAAATATCACACCAAATTTGTGATATAGTGTTTGTGTGTATATATATATACATGTGTGTATATGTATATAAATACATACACATATTCACACATATACATTTGCACAAAATCCCAACCTCCCACACACACACACATTATATTTATATATATATATATATATATATATATACATACATATATATATATATACATATATATATAATATATATATATATATATATATATTATATATATATATTATATATATATATATATATATATTATATATATATATATATTATATATATATATATATTATATATATATATGCATATATCTATATATTTGCAACAATAAATGAAATAATTTAATGTAATTTGACAAGCTGGATCTTAATTGATGTTTATGGCTATAAAAAATAACTGTCCCTAACATTAAGGAATAAAAATCTTTTAACTAATCAAAATCTTCAATTTCCATTTCTATTACTGATTAAATATTTCTTCTAGTTTTATAAATAAGAGATAGAACATTGAAAATGTAAAATGAAAAAAATTAAAGAACTTTTTTACTTATTTGTACAGTAATTGATAAAATCTAAATATTGAAGTTTAAATTATAAATATGTATCACAAACACATGTGATTGTAATCAATGTAAATATCAAAGGTTGAATTCGATACTAAATACCATTGTAGTTGATATTTACATTGAAATATAACATCATGGATAATTATATCATAATTACTAAATTCATTTGACACCAGTATTATAACATTTTTGGGACTTCAACAATCTTTCTGACGTTTGTAACAGCAGCCAAAATAGGACATTATACCAGAGGTCTTCGGCTTCCAAAACCTCTATTAAATATGTAGCTTTACCCAAGAATTACGTATAAATGCTGAGATCAACAAGAACAAAAATCATGCACAATGTATTTATCATAATTTCTGCTAAGACAACCAATATCAGAGCTATAGGGGCATGAATAAAAACAAAGGTGATTTTCCTATCACGATAATGGTAAAAACGACGCCAAAAAATGTTCGACTGTAACCAAAATCAAAAATTTCAAAAAGAAAAAATATGTATAACTGAGAATCTTTGTTTAGAAAATATCCATGATTTAAAATAAAAATAAAATTGAAACAATCCACCACAATGTACAAAATTATATTCTCTCTCTCTCTCTCTCTCTCTCTCTCTCTCTCTCTCTCTCTCTCTCTCTTTATACATACATACACACACACATATATATAATATATATATATATATATATATATACACACACATATATATATATATATATATATACATATATACATACATACATACATAAACAAATATATTTACATATAAATAACCACATATATAACATATATATGTATGTATATATATATATATATATATATACACACACATATATATATATATATATATATACATATAGCACAATTTACACAATTATAGCATGTATGAATGCATTGTGTATGTCTATACATAATCATTATTTTATTCTGTACTTTAAATGATCCACCATAAACAACCTGAACTTGAAAAGTAGCCCTCCAACAAAATATAGATATTTTGTAAACCAAAGACAATATAAAAATAACGATGAAATGTAGGTAAAATTAACAGAGATGAATCCATAAAGAAAAGAAAACAAAATTATACGCAAGGAAAAGTCAACAAAATAAAGATATTTTTCAAACCAAAGACGGAATATAAAAATAACAATGAAATGTAGGTAAAATTAACAGATATGAATCCATAAATAAAAACAAAATATATACTCAAGAGAAAAGTCAAAAGAGTTTAAAGTTGAATTAGATCACGTCTTAAATATTTGAAGTAATAACAATATAAAATTAATCTTGAATAAAGATGAATCCCTTTTTAAATACTGCCAAAATCCCTTGGAAGATGTTTCTAAACGTTTGATTAATATAGAATTGCATAATTACGTAATATATATACTATTAAAAGGAACTATATTTGATTAGATGGAAAAGAATATTTATGACTTTTGGTGATATATATAAATTATATATATATATATATATATATATATATATGTATATATATATATACACATATATATATGTATATATATATATATATATATATATATATTATATATATATAAATATATGTAT
>NC_090760.1:9801529-9806529 GCF_036898095.1 Palaemon carinicauda | reverse complement strand
TCTCTCTCCCCTTACCTGCACTTTCCCCTTCCCTACCTCTCTCTCTCCCCTTCCCTTCCTTACCTCTCTCTCTCTCCCCTTCCCTTCCTTACCTTTCTATCTCCCCTTACCTGCACTTCTCCCCTTCCCTTACCTCTCTCTCTTCCCTTCCCTTCCTTACCTCTCTCTCTCTCCCCTTCCCTTCCTTACCTTTCTATCTCCCCTTACCTGCACTTTCCCCTTCCCTACCTCTCTCTCTCTCCCCTTCCCTTCCTTACCTCTCTCTCTCTCCCCTTCCCTTCCTTACCTTTCTATCTCCCCTTACCTGCACTTTCCCCTTCCCTACCTCTCTCTCTCTCCCCTTCCCTTCCTTACCTCTCTCTCTCTCCCCTTCCCTTCCTTACCTTTCTATCTCCCCTTACCTGCACTTTCCCCTTCCCTTACCTCTCTCTCTTCCCTTCCCTTCCTTACCTCTCTCTCTCCCCTCACTTGCACTCTCCCCTTCCCTTAACTCTCTCTCTCTCCCCTTCCCTTCCTTACCCCTCTCTCTTCCCTTACCTGCACTTTCCCCTTCCCTTACCTCTCTCTCTCTCTCCCCTTCCCTTCCTTACCTCTCTCTCTCCCCTTACCTGCACTTTCCCCTTCCCTTACCTCTCTCTCTCCCCTTCCCTTCCTAACCTCTCTCTCTCCCCTTCCCTTCCTTACCCCTCTCTCTCCCCTTCCCTTAACTCTCTCTCTCTCTCCCCCGGTCGAAGCAATTCCAGTGGCCAGTCGGCTTATCTGTTCAACACGTGAACATGAGCAGCCCAGGAGAGAGTGTCCGACATGCACACTCACATCACAAATACACAAACACAACAATAATCAAACGTCGACAAACACACTTCTGTCGACATTACGTTACATGATCCGGGATATCAGGGAATTCCTTGTCGCTAACCATCGCCTCTGAATGGATACACACGTACACACCTTAACAGGACTTGCACCTAGGGAAGCAAACATGAGAGAGAGAGAGAGAGAGAGAGAGAGAGAGAGAGAGTGTCTCATGATCTCAAGAGCTTATGAGTAAATATTGGTACGATTTTTGTTATTAACATTATTATTTGTGTACTGCTCACTTTTAAAGTGTAGCATATTCATGCTGCAGTTTCAATCATTTTGGAAAAATACCCAATTAACTGTTAAAGATGTAAAGAGGATTACACACACACAAACACACACACACATATATATATACATATGTATATATATACATACATATATATATATATATATATATAATTTCTTAAAGTAAAATGCTGAAAAGATGTAAAGAAATTACACACACACATATACACACACACACATATACACACACACACATATACACACACACACACACACACATATATATATATATATATATACATATATATATATATTATATATATATATATATATACATATATATATAATTTCTTAAAGTAAAATGCTGCCAAAAGTTCGTAAATTGTATTTACCCAAAATGACACAAAAGAGATATTTATGATTACAAAAAAACTTTGTTCATTGTAAGAAACAGAAGGGCAGCAAATACCAGCCATGCAGTATTCCATAAAGAATGCCACATCCATCATGGCACTCTGTAACAGCTGTAAATTAATTGCATTTTACATACAAACAAACACACTCATGTGTGGGCATTTACATATGCACCCAAAAATTGCGTTGGTATGAGAGAGAGAGAGAGAGAGAGAGAGAGAGAGAGAGAGAATCTTGATTTATGAATTATTGTTGGATATGAGTAAAACTATCTGCATTTATATAATGCATTTTAGATAACAGACATAATGTACTATATATATATATATATATATATAGATAAGTTATAAATCCATTATATATATACACACACGCACACACACAATATATATATATATATATATATTATATCTCTCTCTCTCTCTCTCTCTCTCTCTCTCTCTCTATATATATATAGTATATATATTATATATTATATATATATGTGGATTCCACCTAAAAATTCTCCAATTTCAACAAAATAAAAACATACCTGAAGAGCTTACAACACTATTTAAAAACAATACAATTTAAAAGTACAATCTATCAATCAATGCTCCATTCCAAGCAGACTCTAAATAACCAAATGGCGAAAATTCCTTGAGAAAATAAGTGTGATTTTCAACCATCTTGTCCACGGAATCTACATTTCTCGAAATGTCATTTTCCCTATTAACACTTGACGTCACACATAAGCCATATCGTCCACTGACAGTTTAATTTCCTGAGAAATGTTCGACACGATCCTTCCAAATATTTAAGGTTCCTAAAGGCAAAAACTTCTCTTAAGATTACGACCCCCCCCCCCCCCCCCTTTACAAAAGGAGTAAATGTTTGATCCTATGAGAATAAATTATCAATACATCATTCTAAAAACAGTAACAGCGTCAAAATATATGTCCTATATAAACAATTAACAACGTCAAAAGGAGATATGTCATATATAAAATATAAAAAGACTCTCTTAAGAGACGACCCCCCACCCCTTTAAAAAAGGAGTAAATGTTTGATAATGTTGAAAGATTTGGGATTTCATATCAAGAATAATCAATAATAGCAAAAGTCAATTTTCAAAGTATGGTGTAGTACTAAAGCCTATAATTTCACAAACAAAAAAATCAGGGCTCAAATGACTTCAGTTATTTGGTAATGGCCATAAACTTTGTCTTTAAACTTAGCACTGTCTTAAAGACATTTTATTTCCTAAGACTGACAATCTAAAATAAAGATATGATTAACAAAAATATATCTATGATTGGGGAATTGAAAGCATAATAAAATAGCCATTTTTTATATATGAGAAAAGTCATTGTACTAAAATTTCCTATGAGTAAGGACGTAAAGCAGTAAAGAAATATTGTTTTTATATTTGGAACAATTCAACGTCATATAAATTCCTTTAGCTCAATTTATAAAACCATTATAAAAGTTTGGTCTTCTATCTATAGTGTATAACCTCAGATGACGAAATTGTAGTGTCATAAACGGGCTCCGTTTTCTACGAAACCTTTTGATTCAAAGAAATTGTGTCCGTTTTCTATGTATCATTTGGTTCAAATACTCGAAATGTAGTAGCAGATATAAGAGAAATGATTTCCGTTTTCTATGTTTGGGTAATGAAATGCAACGGTCTTCAACAGGGAGAAAGGGAAGGACACACTCTTGCAACAAAAAACAACATATCAAATCATATAAAGATAAAGGTAATTGAAGAAAAAATCCCGTCATAAATATTTCAAATTAAAATTGCATAATACGTACAAAATTTCCGTGTTAATAATAATAATAATAATAATAATAATAATAATATTAAGTTGATATGTAATAAACTAATAAAAAATTAAATAAAAACGAATTAATGTATCTAAGGAATTCCAAATTTACACGTATGGGGCCCATAAAAACAAACGAACACATAATATATATAAAATGCATATATACAGCATACATACATACTGTATATATATATATATATATATATCTATATATATATATATAATATAGATATATATATATATATATATAATACATATAAATATATATTATATAGATATTATATATATATATATATATAATATACATTATATATATATATAAATATATATATATATATATATATATAAGAGAATCCAGACATTAATGTATCAAATATATATATGGCTTATTTGAATATATATATATATATATATATACATATATATACACACACACACATATATATATATATATATACACACACAACCACACGTACATTACCCTACCAATGAAAAAAAACGAATGATGACCAAGACCGTACGAAGAACAAAAGAAGAGAACTGACCAACATCCCCGTTTTCCCACACACTCCCAACCACCCATTATATGCGAGAACCACCAGCAAGGACTGTCGGCTCCACCTAAAACAAGATGGGCATAATTGCGATGTAAGCGAGAGAAAAAAAAAGGGTAGCGTCATCTTCGGCATTGAGTTCCTCTTTCTAAAGCCCTTCTTCTCTCTCTCTCTCTCTCTCTCTCTCTCTCTCTCTCTCGAACACCTACTACGTGACATTCTTCCAATTTCTTCAACGATACTTAACAGAACGAAAAAAAAGGGTAGCGTCATCTTCTTCAGCATTGAGTTCCTCTTTCTAAAGCCCTTTCTCTCTCTCTCTCTCTCTCTCTCTCTCTCTCTCTCTCTCTCTCGAGAACACCTACTACGTGACATTTCTTCAAATTTCTTCAACGATACTTTCCTCTTAAACAGAACGATGCCCGGTCCCGTCGCTGGCGCCTCCTAACGGCAATGCCCAACAACTACCCATGTACCCACACATGGATGGGAGGCCCAACAAGTACCCACGTACCCATGTACCCACACCTGGATGGGAGGCCCATCAGGCTCGCCCAGCCCAGCCTATACCCAGTCAAAGCGGCTTGTGGGACTACTAAGGCCCTCTCGACCGCCCTCTTGCGCCTAGACAAGTTTTTATTCGCTGGGCACAATGCCCAGCAGGGTGCGTATACTCACGTCTCGGCTTAAGAACAGCAATGGGAAGCTACTTGGGGGAGGGGCAAACAGAGCAAGGAGGGGCTAGAAGGGGGAGGGGAGGTATAGGCTGGTGGAGGACTCATAAGGAGGCAAATGGTCATCAGACCATTGCCGGGTACTGAATGGTATGGAGATTCAGGAAGGACTTGGAAGGACTTGATAGAGACATCCGTAAGGATCCTCTCGAGAGATCTTTTATCTGTGAGATTTACTGGCCACTTTTCTTCCGTAATTGTAGTCATTTATTATTCGGTGAATGTATAAAAATGTATGTAAAGAATCATTGCCTCTGATTTACATAAAATGGAGGAATCAACAGATTCGAATCAGAACATGGAGGCTCTTTCACCAACACTTTCACCATCACTTTCATTTCCCGCGAAAAAAGTGAAAGTTCAATTGAGGACGATCAACATTTGCAACAATATTA
>NC_090760.1:9776529-9796529 GCF_036898095.1 Palaemon carinicauda | reverse complement strand
GAGAGAGAGAGAGAGAGAGAGAGAGAGAGAGAGAATTATAATTCTATATCAATACTTTACTAACAAGGTGAGCAAGTCCTGAACGCGGACATGGTCCTCGTAGAGGACATACCTCCGCCAAGGTGACCTCGACCTTGAAGTGACCTTGACCTTGAAGTGACCTGGACCTTCACGTGACCTTTACCCTCAAGTGACCTTGACCTTCAGGTGACCTTGACCTTCACGTGACCTTGACCTTCACGTGACCTTGACCTTCAAGTGACCTGCTTGACCTTTTGACCTTCAAGTGATCTTTGTTCATTTGCCACTGATACTTAATATGACATTGATATAATGCACCAATATGACCTTGACCTTTGACCTTTATAAATTTGAACATCACCCATGGGTTGCGCCTGGACTAGGACTTCCCTGTTGGCTTATGCAAAAGTCAGTGCTTTATTTCTGTCTCTTGATATGGCCACTTATGTCATAGTGACACCAGTGACCCCTGTGACCTTGACCTTGGGGTGACCTTGACCAAAATTTAATCAGTTCTTCCATACACATTGGGGAACTACTTGGCCAAGTTTGAAGTGATTCCGTGTAGAAATGTGGCCTCTACGTTGTCCACAGGACAGACAGACAAACAGAGAAACAAACAAACAAACAAACAAACCGAACCGAAAACATAACCTCCGCCGCTTGGCGGAGGTAATTAAGGTTTTAAAATGTCTGAGAGAGAGAGAGAGAGAGAGAGAGAGAGAGAGAGAGAGAGAGAGAGAGAGGATTATAATTTTCTATCGATACTTTGATAATTGAGGTTTTAGGATATTCTATGTCAGAAATAATATACAATCAATACTTCCCCGTGGTTATAAGATATTGAGAGAGAGAGAGAGAGATAGAGAGAGAGAGAGAGAGAGAATTATAATTATATAGATACTTTACTAATCAAATTTGTTATGATATTATGAGAGAGAGAGAGAGAGAGAGAGAGAGAGAGAGAGAGAGAATTATAATTATATAAATACTTTACTAATTAAATTTGTTGTGATATTCTGAGAGAGAGAGAGAGAGAGAGAGAGAGAGAGAGAGAGAGAGAGTTATAATTTTCAATCAATACTTTAATAACTAAGGTTTTAAGACATTGTATGAGATAGAAATAATATACCATGGTTATGAGAGAGAGAGAGAGAGAGAGAGAGAGAGAGAGAGAGAGGATCCGGCGGTAGCCCAGCTGACACTTGAGTAATTCAATCAAGTTTGGGTTGATATGTCATTCGTGTCTCTTCAAGACTAAGAGAGAACCGTCACAGGCAAGCTGGACTATATGTTTCGTTATATGATAAAAAAAAAAAAACTTCATTTCATAGCTTAACAGTTTTGCTTGATGAAGTACTAACTGTTTACTAAGTTGGCTGGACTGCTTCGTAAGGTTAAGTTAAAAGGAATATTCTAAAGCCAAACTATTATGTTAGATGAAGCACAAACAGTAGATTTTTGGGTACAAAAGAAGTTGAATTCATAATGTCTGGGAAGTAAAAAAATAAAAATAAAACATAGATCTTACAGAAGTACAAACAGTTTGTCCATCAGTTAAATTGATATGCCAAGGGAAGTACAAAAAAAATACATCTTACAGAAGTACAAACAGTTCGTCCAAAAATTGAATCTATACTTCGGTGAAGTACAAAAACAGAATACGTCTTAAAAAAGTACAAACGGTTTATCCAACGATTTAATTTATCCTTCTATGAAGTGCAAAAGCAAAATACATCTTAAAGAAGTACAAACAGTTTGTCCAACAGTTGATTTTATTCCTCAATTGAGTACAAAAGCAAAGACATCTTAAAGAAGTAAAAACAGTTCGTCCAACTGTTGATGTGATATCCCAATTGAGTACAAATGCAAAAACATCTTTAAGAAGTACAACAGTTCGTCGAACAATTGATATGTTACCTCAATTGAGTACAAAAACAAAATACATCCTAAAGAAGCACAAAAGGATTCATCCAATAATTTAATTCATACTTCTATGAAGTACAAAAGCAAAATTTATTAAAGAAGTAAAAAAAAAGTTCGTCCAACAGATGATATACCTTAATTGAGTATAAAAGCAAAATTCGTCTTTAAGAAGTACAAACAGTTCGTCCAAATACACCAACAATACTACTTCCAACAAAAGTAGTAAAGAAAAAAAAACTAAATGAGAAATACGAAATAAACCCTAAATATAAAATCATTCAACAAAACAAGTCAAAAAAGCTATTCAACAGACGAACAGTTTCTCCAGACAAGAGTCGAAACAGTCCATCAACCCACTGAACTGTTTCGTCAGATGAAGTAAAAAGTGCATCAAACGCTATAAAAGATTTCTTTGATCATATTTTCTCGCCCCAAACTGGAATCAGCGTTACTCAAAAGCGGCCGCCGAAGCTGACCGGGTCACTGAAGGCCCTTGGCTGCAGAGCGTCAATTAAAAGAAAAAGAGACCTGGCTATTCCTGAAGCAATTCCCTTGCTATTCGCAGACGAAACCAAATACTTCCTCGCAATAAACACCGATGGAACCATTCAAGCTGGAATAATAATTTTCCCAGGCGATAAATCGTCAATGGACAAAAGGATCGACGCTAGAAGATTACAAACTTTACGATCCTGCAGTTATTAACTATCAATGAAGGAGGAGGAGGAGGAGAGAAAAGTGGTACTGGAATGCTGAAAGAAAATATGTATCATTTTCATTACAATGAACTGTGGAAGGTTGGGAGTAAGTGCCATTTGGCCTGGAATACCAGAGAAATAAATAATTCCCCAAGGAAGCTTCTCCTTGTGAAAGCAATGAATTCTAGTAGGAGGAGGAGAGAAAAGTGGTAAGGAATGCTGAAAGAAAATGTATAATTTTCAGTACAATGAACTGTGGAATGATGGGAGATAATGCCATTTGGCCTAAAAAAAAAAAACAGATAATTTTCCTAAGTACCAGAGAAAAAATCATTTTCCAATGAAGATTCTCCTTGTAAAAGCAATGAATTCTATGAGGAGGAGGAGAAAAAGTTATATTGGAATGCTGAAAGAAAATGTATCATTTTCATTACAATGAACTGTGGAAGGTTGGGAGAAAGTGCCATTTGGCCTGGAATACCAGAGAAATACATCATTTCTCCTAATACCAGAGAAATGAGTAATTTCCCAAGGAAGATCTCAATAAAGCAGTCAATATTTGTAATAACTAAATAACTAAAAATATTACCCAACATAATTTTCTCAGTAATAAAACTGACAACGACGGCTGGAAACACTAGTATAGAGAGAAAAGAAATTAGTATACCAGATCCAATAACGCCCAAGAAATGTCTAGAAACGACAACCGACGCCCAGAATGTAGATAAAGACTGTGCTGCGACAAACACTCTCTTGGGGGCAGAAGGAATTTCCAGCGGGGATTCCAGGTACAAGCTAGAAACCAGAATAAGACTCGTCTTTGAACACTCTGGGGAGGTCATGGATAAGACCACAGCGGGAGAGACAAATACTCGATCCTTTGCGTATAACAAAATATAACAAAATATCTAAAATAAAGGATTCCATCTTATTTAAAATATATCAAAAGATTCTATCTTTTGGGTGGTTATAAAATTCAGATTTCGATGATGATCTGACTGATTTCAGTTGAATTAGTTGTTAAAAATGGTAAGAACATTGCTGAAATACTCAATATAAATTGACTACATTTGTCAGGCATAAAAATATATTAAAGATTCTATCTTTTGGTGGTTATAAAATTAAGATTTAGATGATGATCAAGGACTGATTTCAGTTGAATTAATTGTTGAAATGGTAAGAACATTGCTGAATACTCGATATAAATTGACATAACATTAGTCAGGCAAAGTGAAAACAAGACTTGAAATGATTTACCTGTAAATTGATACAAGATAGATTTCTACAAGTAATATATCTTACAAGTAATTGAAACTTACTTGCAATGATTTAGATAATTATATAAAATATCAGTAAATAAATTACTATATGATACAAACGAATCAAGTAAAAAAAAAAAAAAAAAAAAAAAAAACTAATTCCTATGCTGAATTTTTCGACACCTCTGCTAAAGGCCTAGATATAAGAAAAGAAAAATGCGAGATATTTTTGACAAATTTCAATGCACAAAAATACGTGAAACGAAAACTGGAAATTGAATCCCGTGACCAGCGGCCTATTGTGGCTCCCAAAGCACTGTTTTGCAATCAGAGATTAACAGAGGATTTAAAGAAACGGAATTCTTTCTCTTTCAACCGCTAGATGGGCTCTGCAGATATTTCATGGCATTTATTATAACATTGGTTCCCTTATAGAAGAGATAGTCCGTGTCTAAAATTTAAAGATATATTCACATCGTTAACTCGAAGGTCCTTGGTTTTAGTTTGGTTTACTTTTTTCCTCAAAACTATAGCTGATATATAAAAATAAATATTTCAAACTTTCCTCATATTTACTGTTAACGCAAATATGATCAATATTTCTCTTAAAAAATCAATAAATAAAGGTGTAACTTAAGTTCTAAATCATTTTAGCATTAATAATTAATTTTCTAAAAACCGACAAATGAAAACTTTTCATATTCAAATTTATTAATGAAATTTGATAAGTAAAACTTCTTAAGTTGTCATCTTCTCTTCAACAAAATCGAACCCATTAACAACATATAGGAATTTTCATAATTAATTCCTTTGCTACTTTTTAAGGCAGATTTGGTAACAGCTTAAGCACTTTCCATTATATTTTCAGAATCTAGATTCATAAATAAATATTAATTTCTATTAATTTCAAACCTCAGTATATTCATTTTTTTTCTTTTCAAAATAGGTATTTTTCATTAGTGTGAGTTTTCTAAAATAATAATTTTTTTTTTTAATAAAATGAGTTCAGCATTTATTTGCATTGCACTTCCCGTGAATCTTTCCATGTATAAATTATTCTATGGCCTGAAATCTGATCACATACACACACATATATTTTATATATATATATATATATATATATACATATATATATAATATATATATATACATATACATATATATATAATCGGTACGTTTCTCCCACGGCTCACAGTTCCTTCAACTTTTCACGGATAGTTTTAACAACCAAGACAAGCAGATTTGCAAAGACAAAAGTCTCCCACCTCAAGCAGAGGATACTGCAAGTGGCGTGATTCAGAAGACGGAATAAATTAGGAGGGAAGAGGAAGAACAAAGACTTTGGGAAACGATTGTTAGCCATGCATGAGCATTCCAGCATAGGGAAGGGCTATTAGGAAGTCCAGTACCCACAACTGGAATGGGGGGTGGAGATGGAAAGTCCAGTACGACTGGAATAGGGAAAGTCCGGTACGACTGGAATAGGGAAAGTCCAATACGACTGGAATAGGGAAAGTCCGGTACGACTGGAATAGGGAAAGTCCGGTACGACTGGAATAGGGGAAAGTCCAATACGACTGGAATAGGGAAAGTCCGGTACGACTGGAATAGGGAAAGTCCAATACGACTGGAATAGGGAAAATCCAATACGACTGGAATAGGGAAAATCCAGTACGACTGGAATAGGGAAAATCCAATACGACTGGAATAGGGAAAGTCCGGTACGACTGAATAGGGAAAGTCCAATACGACTGGAATAGGGGAAAGTCCAATACGACTGGAATAGGTTAAGTCCAATACGACTGGAATAGGTTAAGTCCAATACGACTGGAATAGGGCAACTCCAGCAAGTTCAGTTAGCAAGCTTCTGTGAATGGAACAGGGGCACATGCATAGCCAATACCTACACATTGAATAAAGAAGGATAGGGTAATGTCCACTCATCATCCATGTATGTTAAAGAGGCTGACATAAAGTCTGTTTATAGTTTATATATGACATTTCTGTTTGATATTGTTACTGTTTGTAGAATGATTTATTGTTAATTTGTTATCATTATTTACTTATTTCCTCACAAGGCTAATTTTTCCATGTGGAGCCCTTGGGCTTATAGCATCTTGCTTTTCCAAATAGGGTTGTAGCTTGGCTAGTAACAATAATAATAATAAAAATAATAATAAAAATAAAAATAATAATAATAATAATAATAATAATAATGTTTAAATAAAGTCCAGCTACCACCCACAATGGGAAGGTGTGTCCAAGAAAGCCTACATCCACGTTGACAGGGTTTATGAAAGTTCGGCTATCAGAACGAGGGTTCAAGAAAATCGAGTCATCATCCACGACTGGAAGAAGGTTCAAGAAAAACGACTCATCGTACACGACAGGAAGAGCGTTCAAGAAAGTAGTCATTATACACGACAGGAAGAAGGTTTAAAGTAGTCATTATACACGACAGGAAGAAGGTTCAAGAAAGTAATCTTTATACACGACAGGAAGAGGGATCAAGAAAGTAATCATTATACATGACAGGAAGAGCGTTCAAGAAAGTAGTCATTATACACGATAAGAAGAGGGTTCAAGAAAGTCGAGTCATCATCCACGACTGGAAGAAGGTTCAAGAAAATCGAGTCATCGTTCACGACGGGAAGAAGGTTCAAGAAAGTAGTCATCGTACACGACAGGATGAGGGCTCAAGAAAGTCGAATCATCATGTACGACAAGAAGATTTTGAAAAAGACCGGCAATAATAGTAATTATATTAAAAATAATAATAACAATAATAATAATGATAATACTAATAATAATAATGATAATACTAATAATAATAGTTAATAAAAAAAATTCTTATTAACAAATATATTGAATCCATGAGTTAAACTGATAATTAATACTTTAACTAAAATGAATACAGAATCTTGCATATTGATTAAAAATCATATACTGTAGATCATAAATCATTTTTAGAGTATTTATTAAAAAGTCATGGGAAAAATCACACTTATCATCAATGACTTCCTGCACTGCAAAAATGTCTAAATTACAAAATTATTTCATAATTCAGAATAAACAAAAACTTCTAGAGCTGAAAAAAATCATTAAAAACCATAGTGTAACAAGAATAAATCAATAAATACCTCAGAGTGAATAACTCTTTCAAACCGGAATTATTTAGTATCTCTGAGGAGCAAAAAATCTAACTTCGATGTGTAAAATTCATCAATGAAGAAACCCCATTCTAAATGGGTTAACTCCGGCAGCAACTTTCTTCCTTCTAAGAAGTTCAGAATACTCAACTAAGGTATAAGAATACCAATACCTTCCCTCAATTTATTCAAGTTTCTTAAACTTCTGAGATGAAAAGAACATCGGGAAAGATCGCTTCTTCTAAATATATGACAAGACTTTTCTTTTGTATTGGACCAAAATGTTGAAGTCAGATATGAATCTTTCAACTATATCTATTTCGAAACGCCATGAGCCATGAAAATATTCTTGCAGTGCATAGTCAAGTAAAAAGATTTTCAGCCAATTCTTGACGGTTTCTTTGATAAGTAAAGTTCTAAATAATTCTTTGCATTTCAATTCTCAAGGAAAAGATTTTCAAACAATTCTTGACGGTTTCTTTGATAAGAAAGTGTATAAATAATTCTTTAAATGTATTCAATTTTCAAGGAAAAGATGTGGTTTCTTGTATAAGAAGGGTATAAATAATTCTTTGCATTTCAATTCTCAAGGAAAAGATTTTCAAAAAATTCTTGACGGTTTCTTTGATAAGAAAGGTTATAAATAATTCTCTGCATTTCAATTCTCAAGGAAAAGAAGATTTTCAACAAATTCTCGACGGTTTCTTGGATAAGAAAGGGTATAAATAATTCTTTACATGTATTCAATTTTCAAGGAAAAGATTTTCAAACAATTCCTGACAGTTTCTTTGATAAGAAAGTGTATAAGTAATTCTTTACATATATTCAATTGTCAAGGAAAAGAAGACTTTCAAACAACTCTCGTCGGTTTTTTTATAAGAAAGGTTATAAATAATTCTTTGCATTTCAATTGTCAAGGAAAAGATTTTCAACCAATTCTCGACGGTTTCTTTGATAAGAAAGTGTATAAATAATTCTTTAAATGTATTCAATTTTCAAGGAAAAGATGCGGTTTCTTATAAATAATTCTATGCATATATTTAATTCTTAAGGAAACGAAGATTTTCAACCAATTCTCGACGGTTTCTTTGATAAGAAAAGGTATAAATAATTCTTTACATTTCAATTCCCAAGGAAAAGAAGATTTTCAAACAACCTTCGACGGTTTCTTATATCAGATAAGGTATAAATTATTCTTTGCATGTACTCAATCCTCCAGGATTTGTTAAATCATTTGCTGTTTCTTTCAAGTAGAAAGAACCAAAAACTTGAGACAAAAAATTGAGAATATTGAAGAATGAGGAGGATGTTCTAGCAATATAATCAATGACCTGATTTGGATAACTCTAAAATAAACGACTTGAAGGGACCCTATACTTTAGTTACTTTCTTAAACGTCTCCCCTTGAAAAAAAATTATAATAAATATTTAAAGAAACACAAAGAAAACTGTAAATATAATCAGCATACCATGACACTGAAAACTTTAGCAGTCCATAATACCGAATATATAGAATATTAACATGTATGAAAAAATAAATAGAATATTAACATGTATGAAAAAATATAGAGAACATTAACATGTATGAAAAAATATATATAAATATGTAAGTAAAAAAAATATATCAAAATCACTTAAAAATTTTCAGGATATGAGTTTTCAACAGAGCATAAGGATTACATCAATAATAAAACCCTTAGCCAAAACACTGTATTGCAGATTAAAGACGAGAAATAGCAGTTTAAAGAAGGTAAGTTACAAAAACGACAAAATATTTTCATTATCGAAATTAGAAATACTTGGTCAAATAAAAATCACAATTCACGTATAAATGACGGTAAGATACAAAGAACGACCCACTACTTATTTAAATAATTATTACAATAAGAAAACCATAATGCTCTGATAAATGATGGAAAGATAAAAAGAACGACTCACTACTTATTTAAATAAAAAATATTTAGTCAAATAAGGAAATCAGTGATGGTTCCGTGACGTTAATGCAATAGTTTCACATGGTAGTGAAATTATAACTAATTAATCTAAACAAATGGGTTAAAAAAAAAGTGCTACTATATCTAAAGAAAAAAATTTAAATCCCTGCGAAAATTAATGAAAATTAGCATCAAATGTCATCTTATTTTAATAAAAAATAATCTTCACATTCTTGATCCTAAGCATGGAAGAAAAGATACAAAAAAGTGGATTCTGCTTAACTATGTTTGAGGAAGAAAGTATGCCACTAATATCAGAGCAATCTTTATTGTCGTGAAAACAAATACTTGTCACTGATTTGACATAGATGGAAAATATTTACTAACTTTTCTAAGAACACTGCTATTAACCAGAATCGGGCAATGGAAAAACCTTTGCAACGCTGCTTAAAAGAAAAAACTTGACAACATTCTCAACATGTAGAAATGCAAAATCTTCTCGTACCTTGTTTCCAAAAAAAAGAAAAAAAAATTACACACACATATTATATATATATATATATATATACACATATATACACATATATATATATATACATATATATATATATGTGTGTGTATATACATACATATATATATATATATATATATGTGTGTGTGTGTGTGTGTGTGTGAGTATATACATACATATATATATATATATATATGTGTGTGTGTGTGAGTGTGTGTGTGTGTATACATATATTTATATATGTGTGTATGTACATATATATATATATATATATATATATATATATATATATATATATATATATATAAGTCAATAAAAGCAATAGAGTTACGAAACTACTTCACATATGGTAAGAATTTCGTCAAATCTCTGTACCGTAACTTTATCTAAACAGATCAAGGTAAAGTGTATTCGAAAAGCTATATAAACTACAGTCATGATTCAGGTAAATATATGAAGGTATTCTCTCTTCCATTCAAGCGGACCGCGTACTTAGTGGATTAAGAATTCTACGAAATTCTAAATTCTGCTAAAGAGGACGATGCGTTCAAACCTACAAAAAAGAAACAAAAAAAAATTGAAAAAAAAAAATCCCTGGATTTATGAAACGTACCAAAGTATAAGATGTGAATTCTGTGAAATATGTCAGTTTTAGATATTATTGCGAGTATGGTAGGATTAATTTTCTTTTTTATTATTTGTACAAAGTAAAGCTTGCCTACAAGTTAAGATTTTTATGAAATTAAATTAAATAATAATTTTACAACCTGTTTGTAAATTAATTATGTGAGAGGTTTAGATAAAACAAAATACCTTTGGATGCTAGTGTTGTAGGATAAAAATATATATATATATATATTTAAATTATTTATAAAGGCTCAAGATTGCCTATAAGGTGAGACTTTTACGAAGTACATTAAGGTAATAATTCTACAACCTGTTTGTAAAAAAAGCCAATCTGTTAATTAGGTAAGATGTTTGATTTAAAAAATTAACTTTGGATGTAGGAATTCAATAAAATTGATACATGAAATTAAAGCCACTAAAACAGGATATGACGCCTTAGCTTTTAGTATCAGAAATTATTAAGAATGTTTTCAAGAGAATACAAAAAGGCCAAAAAAATGTTTGCAATGTTGCAAAATTGCAATAAAATAGGGATTTATTGCAATTCCCATCGTAAATTGGTGATTACAGGCCCTAATTACTGTATTTTTCCCATTTAAGGTAAAAAAAATATTCAAAATGCATTTTTGGCTTGCCAAATCACTGTATTGCAATCAAATTGCAATATATGGACATTTCCTATGTTATTAGGTTCTTAGCAATGGATTCCTCACAATTTGGCTGATTTTCAAATGAATAAAGAATAAAAGGCTTTCTTAGAACTTAATGTAAAGGGCATTATTCCAATACGCATGCATGCCAACAAACCGATTTACGAAATCTACCCGGAAGCCCCTAAATTATGAACTTTGAAAAAAAAAAAAAAAAGATAATTGGACCTAAAAATGGTGGCGTACCCCTTCCAAAACTAATGATTTACCGTAACCTCCTCGGAATCCAGTTCTTAAAAGAGATTTCCTCTTCCAGGAATTACGTTTCGGTCTGGAATGTAAAATATTGTTGCTTAAGAAAGATAAATGTCAAGGGAAGGTCATACGAGCATCCAGCGGCGCCTGGGAAAGATGGGGCTCTTTAACATCTCTCTAAAATAAAGTTAAAATATGCAACATGGAAAGAGACTTCTAACAAGAAGCAAGGTAATATATAAGGATGAAAGTCCTCATAATCAGTTAAAACCTGTTGTTGTTGTTGTTGTTGTTGTTGTTGTTGTTGTTATAAAGTATCTATTTCAGACCGAAAGTTGAAGCGGGGTGAAGTTCAGAGACGTTCTACAGCTAAAATTGACTGGTTCTAGGAGTGCTGAAAAGACTCTGATGGGCGAACACTGTATAGTAGGTTGAAATGGCAGGCTATACTGTGTGTGTGTGTGTGTGTGTGTGTGTGTATGTATATATATATATATATATAGAGAGAGAGAGAGAGAGAGAGAGAGAGAGAGAGAGAGAGAGAGAGCTACAAACTCAATTAGTTATTTGGTGTAAGTCATTACACGAGATAGAACAAAGGATAAGGTCAATAAGGTCAAAAGGTCAATAAGATCTAAAATAAATAACTCATTACAAGAGTTCAAAACAAAGGATAAGGTCCAGAGGTCAACAACGTTTAAAATGGTCAAGTCATTAAATTATAAAGCAAAGGATAAAGTCCATAGGTCAACAAGTTATAAAAGGGCTAATTCATTAAATATAAACACAAAATATACTTTATTGTCCTATGTTTAAAAAGTCACAAAACTGGAAGTTATTACATGAAATTAAAAAAATTATAAGGTCCTAGTTTAAAAAATTAGGGTTATGAAATACGCATAAAACAAAAGATAGAAAGGTCCCAAGATCGCCAATTTTATAATGGGTAAGTCATTACATGTCAACCAATTATGAAATGGGAATGTCACGGCAGGAACTATAGTCAATATTTTTTTAATGAGGCGCATTTGCACCGACACGAAAAGGTGCCAATTTATCTCTGAAAAGTTTCCTAACCGCTGATTGGTTAGAATTATTTTGTCCAACCAATCAGCGATTAGGAAACCTTTCCGAGCTAAAAGGGCACTCCTGCGAGTCAGTGCAAATGCACCTCATTAAAAAAATTACTATATAACAAAGAAAAAGGTCTCAAGATTTACAATTTTTAAAAGGTGTAAGTCATTACATAAGATAAAACAAAAGATAAGGTCTGAAGATTTACAATTTTTTAAATGTTCAAGTCATTACATAAGACAAAATAATGGATAAGGCCTAAAACAAGTTATAAAACGAACAAGTCATTGGATGCGACAAAACAAAAAAATAATGTCAACAGGTTTTAAGCTAGATCAATTAACAAGGTTCCAGGGATAACAAGTTTTAAAATTTGTAAGTTAAAGGATAAGGTCTCACTAAGTTTAGCAAGTTATAAAACGGGTAGATCATTTCATGATAAGAAAGAATAAGCTCCCAATGTAGACTATTTTTAAAATGGGAAGATTATGAAATCATAAAACGAAGGATAAGGTCACAGTGTCATAAAGTTTCAAGCAAGTGAAAAGGTCCCAAGGTCACCAAGTTTCAAACAAGTGAAAAGGTCCCAGTGTCATCAAGTTTCAAGCAAGTGAAAAGGTCCTGAGGCTATCAAGTTTCAAGCAAGTGAATAGGTCCCAAAGGCATCAAGTTTCAAGCAAGTGAAAAGGTCCCAAGGTCATCAAGTTTCAAAATTGGTAATTCATTGAATGACACAAAACATTGGATAAGCTCCCAAGACCCTTAAGTTTTCATATGTTAAGTCCCTCTCAGAAGATTACTAATATGAAGTAAAGGCTAGAAGTAAATTGCTTTATAAAAGAAAAAAAAGTTACATACCCAGTACCAGTAAGAAGTTGAAAGTATCGAAAACTTAAAGGAGAAAGGCTTGAATTAAGAAGGCCTTAATTTATAAAAAGTGAACGAAAATGGGTCGACTTGAGCGAAAAGTTCTGTTTAATAGTAAAGGCCAGTAAATGTCATTTGAATCTACAATACTTAATTATGAAGAAGTGGATAAAAGTGGACAGTGTGATGTTAATCAGTCTGGTTTGGAAATGAGGGCATTGAAGATCACAAGGAATTTAGATATTATGAAGGCTACTGCAATATTCATCCTAAACGACACCCCTCCCCTCCCCTCTCCACCACAAGACATACGTCCCCCCCCCCTCCATAAATATAAACAAGCGACAACGAATTGTTTAAAAACAAGAAACGAAGACATGTATTATCCTTCAACTCATTTGCTTCATAAATATACACACGCGACAACGAATTGTTTAAAAACAAGAAACGAAGACATGTATTATCCTTCAGCTCATTTGCTTCATAAATATACACAAGCGACAACGAATTGTTTAAAAACAAGAAACGAAGACATGTATTATCCTTCAACTCATTTGCTTCATAAATATACACACGCGACAACGAATTCCTTAAAAAATACGAAACGAAGACATGTATTATCATTTTCTTTTCGGATGTAAACCACCTTGGGATCTTTAAAGACGTGGAAAAGAACCACCCATCATCTCTGCATTCCATCTCGTCCTCAATGCAAGACAATGCACCAGTCATAAACTTCTTTGAATGCGTCCGCATAAAAATAAAATGCCACCGAAGCAGTTAAAACCCCCTGAGGATAAAGAACCACAGGCCAGAATTCTGGACAAACAGAATATTTCTTAAAAAAAAGAAGTAATTGAATTAAAAACTATTTTACTTGACTTCTCGAAAATATGAAGGTAAAAACAAGGGATTAATCACAGTATTTTCTAATGAAAATATGTACATTTTGTATATCTATATCCATATTTACTTTATTTTTCATTTTTACTTAATTGATGATATTATTTTAGTTGTATTATTGCCCGAAGAGCTCTGCTCCACATGGGCTTGGACTGAGTCTTTTTTTTCTTTTTGTAAATCTTTGTATGTAAATATTTTTTGTCCAATAAACATTATCAATATTATTATTATTATTGTTATTATTAAGATTGAAATGGCAACGAAAATCGTTGAAAATGTAATGTCTTGTGAGAGCTCTGGCTGACCAGTGTAGGCGTCCCGAGGGGCCTATGTCGTACAAGATGCGAAACAAAGGACGAAGACAGGTAACCGAAGGATACACGGAGGCTGGGCCCAAAAGATTCCTGGACATCGCCACCTGGGACATCAAAAACATTCGACATTCAGATATTCTCTCTCTCTCTCTCTCTCTCTCTCTCTCTCTCTCTCTCTCTCTCCAAGGATTTATCTTCAGGAGCCAGGGCCATCAAAAACATTCGACATTCAGATCTCTCTCTCTCTCTCTCTCTCTCTCTCTCTCTCTCTCTCCAAGGATTTATCTTCAGGAGCCTGGGACATCAAAAACATTCCACATTCAGATCTCTCTCTCTCTCTCTCTCTCTCTCTCTCTCTCTCTCTCTCTCTCCCCAAGGATTTATCTTCAAGAGCAACGTCGTTTGGTTGCAAGATAATTCCGAAATGAGGATCAGCTGTGAAGGCTGAATGAAGAGGAAAGTGAAAGACAGGTAGCTGACAGACAGGAAAAATATAAGCTTAAAAAATTATAAAATTTCCAATCGACTTTTTTTTTTCATAAATAAATAACCATTTAATATTTCCCTTCTACGTTAATATGACTAGCACTTTAAATATAAGCAAGCTTTTACATACACATTTTATACTTGAGAACGAAGTAAAATATTTATGGATGTATTTTATACTTTGGACAAGAGCAAATATTCTAGAAATGTATTTTATACTTTGGACAAGAACAACGATTCTAGAAATGTATTTTATACTTTGGACAGGAGCAACGATTATAGAAATGTATTTTATACTTTGGACAGAAGCAACGATTCTAGAAGTGTATTTTATACTTTGGACAGGAACAAAGATTCTAGAAATGTATTTTATACTTTGGACAAGAGCAAAGATTCTAGAAATGTATTTCATATTTTGGACAAGAGAAAATATTCTAGAAATGTATTTTATACTTTGGACAGGAGCAAAGATTCTAGAAATGTATTTTATACTTTGGACAGGAGCAAGGATTCTAGAAATGTATTTTATACTTTGGACAGGAGCAAGGATTCTAGAAATGTATTTTATACTTTGGACAAGAGAAAATATTCTAGAAATGTATTTTATACTTTGGACAGGAGCAAAGATTCTAGAAATTTTATTTTAAACATTAGACAAGAGCAACGATTCTAGAAATGTATTTTATACTTTGGACAGGAGCAAAGGTTCTAGAAATGTATTTTATACATTGGACAAGAGCAAACGATTCTAGAAATGTATTTTATACTTTGGACAGGAGCAAAGATTCTAGAAATGTATTTTATACATTGGACAGGAGCAAAGATTCTGGAAATGTATTTCATACTTTGGACAGGAGCAAGTTCCTGTGGATGTATTCTACTCTTTGGACAGAAGCAAAATTCCTATAGCTGTGTTTTGTACGTTAGACAAAAGCAAGAATTCAATGGATGTATTCTATACTTTGGACAGAAGCAACAATTCAATGGATGAATTCTAGACTTTGGACAGAAGCAACAATTCAATGGATGTATTCTAGACTTTGGATAGAAGCAACAATTCAATGGATGTATTCTATACTTTGGACAGAAGCAACAATTCAATGGATGTATTCTATACTTTGGACAGAAGCAACAATTCAATGGATATATTCTATACTTTGGACAGAAGCAACAATTCAATGGATGCATTCTATACTTTGGACAGAAGCAACAATTCAATGGATGTATTCTATACTTTGGACAGAAGCAACAATTCAATGGATGTATTCTATACTTTGGACAGAAGCAACAATTCAATGGATGTATTCTATACTTTGGACAGAAGCAACAATTCAATGGATGCATTCTATACTTTGGACAGAAGCATCAATTCAATGGATGTATTCTATACTTTGGACAGAAGCAACAATTCAATGGATGTATTCTATACTTTGGACAGAAGCAACAATCCAATGGATGTATTCTATACTTTGGACAGAAGCAATAATCCAATGGATGTATTCTATACTTTGGACAGAAGCAACAATTCAATGGATGTATTCTATACTTTGGACAGAAGCAACAATTCAATGGATGTATTCTATACTTTGGACAGAAGCAACAATTCAATGGATGTATTCTATACTTTGGACAGAAGCAACAATTCAATGGATGTATTCTATACTTTGGACAGAAGCAACAATTCAATGGATGTATTTTACACTTTGGACAGAAGCAAAGTTCCTATGTACGTGTATTATACTTCAAGTAGAAATAAAATATCCATGGATGAAAGTTCCTATAGATGTATTTTGTACTTTACTTTAGACAGAAGCAAATTTCCTATGGATGACTTTTGTACTACAGATAGAAATAAAATTTCTATGTCTATGTTTTGTGCTTCTGAGAAAAGTACCAAAAGGTTTGTTTTATCCTTTAGACAAAAGAAATGGTTCACTGGATGTGTTTTATACTCGAGACATGAAATATGTAGGATATATGCACGAAAAATCTTTAATCAATATTATATATATATATATATATATATATGTATGTATATATATAAATATATATATATATATATATATATAGAAGTGGGAAAAGATGTAGACAAAGAAGAAGAATATATATATATGTATGTATGTATGTATGTGTATATATATATAAATATATATATAGATATATATATGTGTATATATATATATATATATATATATAGCAAAACTATACAATCCAACTTCGAGCAAAGTTAGTTCAAGTTAAAATTGGGTAAAATGGAATACGCCCAAACTGAATACAAGCTTGGAACATTAACTATCAGGAGACCTTTTTATGTGGAATAGGGTTCATATTGCCAAAAAATCACGGGTTATTCCATACCGTATTACCCTAGAAGCCAAGAGGATGTAAAATATATTATCCTCGGTAATCACAAAGGAACTTTTAAGATTAGAGTGAATCCAATCAAGAGTCAAAGTTCCTTGTAAAGAAACCATGATATGATATGAAAAAAAAAAAAAAAAAACATATTGGATTTAAATTTATAAGAATAAAAATCCATAGCAGATTTCACTAACATACTTTAAATGCGAAATAAAATCCATAGCAGATTTAACTAACACATTAAATGCAAAATAAAATCCATAGCAGATTCAACTAACACTTTAAATATGAAGTAAAATCCATAGAAGATTTAACTAACATACTTTAAATGAGAACTGAACAGCTCATTGCAATGAAATATTCAAATGAGCAGTTTCTCAACCCTAACAATTGAGAGAGAACTTTTTTTCCAGTAGTGACAGGGGTATACACTTAACTCATTCTACTTTGCATGTTTTTGTTATCATTTCTGAGGGGAATTTTGCGAAGTGAATCTGAGGGGAGATGAATCTATTTTGTTATGCGTTTCTCTTGAGGGGGGAGAAAAGCTCGGTCAATTTTGTGCTTGAAAACAGGAGCAGGCAGATGATATTTCCCCCCCTCCCCTCGTTTCGAGTTCCCCACCCCCACACCCCGTTTCGAGTCCCAACAACCCCCCCCCCCCCACCTTTTCGCCCCACCTGCTGACATTCTTCATTTCGGGGATTATGCGGAATAAACGTATCGCGAGGAAAAACAGGGGATGAGGAAAAACAGGGGATGAGGAAAAATGGGGGAACCAAAATAGAAGGATAAAAACAGTGAGAACTGAAATGGATGGAGGCAGAGAAGGAGAATAAACACAGACAGGATTGAAAAATTAATAAGCTTGTATAATTAACAAGAAAAAAGGAAGATTGAAAATGAGGAGATAAATATAAGACATAATAAGAATATAGCAACTGGATAAATGGACCGTGAAAACGAGAAACTGAAAACAGGGAAAATAAAAGACTGTGGATAAAAATCAATAAAGAAATATGATGAGGAAAACACAAGAACGCTAGAAAGATTTTTAAAATTCAATTATTTTTTTTTCATTTTCCATTAGTCTTCCAGTACTAATTGTATTACAAAACAAAGAAAAATAAATATTACAAAATTCTATAATGGATTTTGCTCATAAAAAAAAAAAACAATCAAGATAATCAAAATGTCAATGTTTTTCCGGATACTCATATTTAATACAAAACTCTAAAGATAAAAATAATAAAAAAATATTTTGCTGGTAATGATTACTTGACACCAATACGTTCCCAAACTTGCCCTCAAGGTCTCAGAGACGAATCTTATAAAATGCATTAAAAATTTTCTTAAGATATCAATCTCATTCTAAAAATGTCTTCCTGTTTCTTTCCTTCCTAAAGATTTATAAAAAAAGGGAAAGAAATAACGAACAATGGAAATAGCAACAATTATCTTAATATCTATATATTTCGAACAGGGAATCCTGTTTCTTTCCTTCCTAAAGATTTATATAAAAAAGTGAAAGAAATAACGAACAATGGAATTATCTTAACTATATATTTCGAACAGGTAAGGTTATGAAAAGAAAATTATATTTTCCTAACATGACTGGTCGCAATTATATTAATATCATTATAAATATTAATATTATCTAATACGTTAAGAAGGTAATTGTTTCTATTTTACTTGAAAACATAGCAAAAGAAATTATCAATGTGTCAAATGGACAGAAAAATAAAGTTCTGAAATAAAATGAAATACAACACCTAATGGAAGAGGCCACGATTATCATTGAAACTGTTCTTTTCTTCACGTTTAAGAAAACACTAAACATTTAATTGAAGATATATGATCTTCTTTTATCAAAAGAAAAGTAAAGGAAACAATAAAATACAACGAGAACCAGCAATAACCTATACATTGATTCATCCTATTCCTCAAGATTTAAAAACAAAAAAACAAAAAAAACAATGAAATTCAAGGCGTGTGAAGCATCACTAATCTATACACTGGTTCATCCTATTCCTCAAGATTAAGAAGAAAAATCCATTAAATTCAAGATGTATTGGAAAAGCATCACTAATCTATACATTGATTCATCCTATTCCTCAAGGTTAAAAAAAAAAAATAAATTCAAGGCGTGTTGGAGAAGCATCACTAATCTATACACTGATTCATTCTATTCCACAAGATTAAGAAGAGAAATCAATTAAATTCAAGATGTATTGGAGAAGCATCACTAATCTATTGTTGATTTATCATATTCCACAAGATTAAAAAAATAAATTAAATTAAATTTAAGATGTATTGAAGAAACATCAAGTATCTATACATTAATATATTCTATTCCTGAAGTTTAAGAATAAAATCGATGAAATTCAAGACGTATTGGATAAGCACCATTAATCTATACATTGATTCATACCATTCAAGAATAAGTAAAAAACCAAAAAAATTCAAGGCGTGTTTGAGAAGCACCACTAATCTATACATTGATTCATCCTATCCTTCAAGATTTAGAAGAAAAAAAGTTTTATAAAGAAATTGAAATTCACGACCAGTAAAGTTGCCGATCTTTTCTTAAATAAGAAAAAAAAAAAAAAAAAAGGAATTTCACGACCCGTAGAGAAGCTGATCTTATTCCCCCTTTGGCATTCAGACGAAGTGACTTTTCCGAAAGTGTAATGCACAATGCACAAGATCCTTTAAGTTTAGCAAGGACCTCAGGGGGGAAGGGGAGGAAGGAGGGGAAAGGGGGAATGAAGGAGGGGAAGGATCCCGCTTGAAAAATTTCTTCAACTTTCTCCTAACATTTCGTGGGTCATTTAAAATTCTTTCACTTGTCCAAACTTCGGTGAAAAAAAAAATAAAAAAATCGCTTGACCACTATCTTATTAATTCAGTGATTGTTATGCTACTAGGCACCATCAGGCGACTGTCACCATCACCATCACCATCA
>NC_090760.1:9766529-9774029 GCF_036898095.1 Palaemon carinicauda | reverse complement strand
TTTTCCCTTGTTGAAGCCCTTAGGCTTATGGCATCGAGCTTTTCCAATTAGGGTTATAGCTTGGAAAGTAATAATAATAATAATAATAATAATAAAGTTAACCTTCAAAGTGTAGCTAACCTTAAAACATTTATACAAACGTTAAGAGTAATCAACACCTTCCAGAAACTTCTAAAACTTAAAACACATTCTGCAAAAGTAACCAAATCACCAACATCTCGCAAAAAGACAAAAATAGCTCTTACCCTTGTATAAAAGGCCAGTAGATATCTATAAAAGTAACGATGTTCATCCCTTCTCCAGATATTTATCCAAAATTTCATAAAGAATCAGTTTTCTTAAAGATACACTTGAATATCTGGCCATGAAATGTCAAAATAAATCTTGCAAAAGTAAAGTTCACAATAATTTTCACAAGCAAGCTGAAGTGAATTGGACAGTTTTATTAAATTGGAATTATATATCTTGCTCTTGCTTATTAAATATAATATAAATGCACCCTCCTTCCTAATCCTCCTTAAGCAAAAGCTTCCAAAAAGACTGTCCTTGCGTGGCGTCAAAATTCGTGCACTAATATTAAATTGGACAGTTTTATTAAATTGGAATTATATATCTTGCTTTTGCTTATTGAATACAATATGAATGCAACCTCCTTCCTCACCCTCCTTAAGCAAAAACTTCCAAAAAGACTGTCCTTGCGTGGGCGTCAAAATTCGTGCACTAATATTAAATTGGACAGTTTTATTAAATTGGATTTATATATCTTGCTCTTTCTTATTAAATATAATATAAATGCACCCTTCTTCCTAACCCCCCTTAACCAAAAACTTCCAAAAAGACTGTCCTTGCGTGGCGTCAAAATTCGTGCACTAATATTAAATTGGACAGTTTTATTAAATTGGAATTATATATCTTGCTCTTGCTTACTAAATATAATATGAATGCCCCCTCCTCCCTAACCCCCCTTAACCAAAAACTTCCAAAAATACTCTCCTTGCGTGGCGTCAAAGTTCGTGCACCAATATGAGAGCGCAAAACTGCGATAGGAGAGATTCTCTCGCAAAGTCGTTCAGTCTCTGATAGATTGATTTGTAGCGATTAAGTCCTACGGCCAGAGAAGTACAAATTTCGCTTCATCGCGAGGAACCATGACTTTTCCTATTAATCAACCTCCCAGTATTCATTTCCACAAAGAGGCATGCATTGCTGGACGGCTAGCGCTCTCCTCTCTCTCTCTCTCTCTCTCTCTCTCTCTCTCCCCCCCCCAAAAAAAAATGTTATGTAAGGTATGTATGATTTGATTTTTTTTAATGGAGAAAGTAAAGTTAAAAGTTCTCTCTCTCTCTCTCTCTCTCTCCTCTCTCTCTCTCTCTCTCTCTCTCTCTCAGATCATTCACAGTGGTTTCTGATGTAAGGTTTCAGTCCATATTGAAATTTGATTAAAAATTCAGAAAACAATAGGGACATGCTTTTTTAATTAAACATTTGCTGTCTCCTACAAGTCCACAAGTCACATAGACGTACGCAGGTAACGAAAAACTGCAAAATCATACAAAATATCATAGCTATAAAAGTGCTACTTAATTAGGCATCGAATTGGGGGAAGAACTACAACTTTTTGCCTAGTTTCTCACTCTGTCCTTAAGGTTTCACAAACGCTAGACTGAAGAAGAATGAATCTTTAAGGAGGAGAAATCTGGTACGAATAGATTAGAGGAATAAAAGTGAGCTTATGACATTAGTCAGTTACTTGAAAAACGTAAAGTAGATTTTGAAAGAATATAATCAGATGGAAGTGTTTAATTTTTGTTTATCTCTGGGGCCCCTGGGCTTATAGCATCCTGCTTTTTCAACTAGGGTTGTAACATGGCAATTAATAATAATAATAATAATAATAATAATAATAATAATAATAATAATAATAATAATAATAATAATAACAATAATAAGTAATTTAGATATATATATATATATATATATATATATATATATACATATTTATATATATATATATATATATATATATAGTACATAACATACATATATGCACATATTCACATACCCAAACAACATTAAAACGTTTCTACTGCAAAGAGGGTGACTCTGGCTAAGAACAACACAATTCACTGCCCCATTCACTCCTTAACTGTTGAACAGTGGATGAAACCCTGTGCAGTAAAACTTCCAGAGGATTAGAAAATAAACACAATTCATTGAACACACACACAAACACACACACACAATTAGATATAACAACATATATCCAAAAAGAGGCTGAAAAAATTAAAACAAGTGACTTCAAACCTAAAAAGAGTAAATTAAGTAAAATTAGAACCATATATAAAAGGAACCCAACCAATGAATTTAAATCAATTAACGAACACTTCAATTATATCAAAAAAAAAAAAAAAGAGCTTATAAATATTGATGAGATGAGCTGCTAGTAGAGAAAACTAACCAGGAAAATACTCCCACACAGAAAATAAAAGGCCAACGCATAATCTAGAATAGCTACTGAGCCACTCAAAGACACAACAAATTTACCAACATCATAAAAATAGAAATTCTAAAAAGGAAAAAAAGGTCAACACATAATCTGAAATAGCTACTGAGCCAATCACATACACAAAAATTTATCCACACTATAAAAACCTAAAATTAAAAAAAAGAAAAAAAAAGAAAAAAAAAAGGCAACATATAATCCAAAATAGCTACTGAGCCATTCACATACACAAAAAATTTACCCACACACACACACACACACACACACACAAAAAGACAACATATCTGAAATAGCTACTGAGCTAATCGCATACACAAAAATTTACCCACACTATAAAAACCTAAAAATTCTAAGGAAAAAAAAATCAACACATTTGAAATAGCTACTGAGCCACTCACATACAAAAAAATTTACCCACACCATATGAAAAAAAAGGTCAACACATAATCTGAAATAGCTACTGAGCCACTCCCATACACAAAGATTTACGCACACCATAAAATCCAAAAAAAATTCTAAAAAGGAAAAAAGAAAAAAAAATAACCAAGCAAGACACGAATCCCGTCAAATATAGAATCGGCGATTGGCATCCTAGATCACAAACATGGAAGCGAGACAAAGGCAATTTCATTTAAGCTTCCACGATCAAACGGCGGCAAAAGGGTTTTCCCGCCTGAACTTTAAAATACCGTCGCGCCAAACAACCCCATTCACCTGCCGATTGGATATGCGAATTGGCCGCGAAAATGGCCAAAACAAAACGAGGTCGGAGGAAATACGTATATAACTCCCTCGTCTTCTTGGTCGACTTGGTCGTTTTCACAGTGGTGGTGGTTTTTTTTTTTTTTTTTTTTTTTTTTTTTTGGTTATGCCAAAGCGGTGTGTCTTGTTCTAGTATTTCGTGGGAAAAAAAAGGTTACGTGTTGGGTTATCTTGCTTTTAATCACAGGACTTTTAAAGGTTTAAGATTTCGTGATTGAAAAAAAAAGAAATTAAAAAAGAAAGAAAAAAAGGTTACGTGTTGGTTTCTCTTGCTTTTAATCACAGGACTTTTAAAGGTTTAAGATTTCGTGATTGAAAAAAATAAATGAAAAAAGAAAGAAAAAAAAAGTTAAGTGTTGATTTCTCTTGCTTTTAATCACAGGACTTTTAAAGGTTTAAGATTTCGTGATAGAAAAAAAAATGAAAAAAGAAAGAAAAAAAGTCAAGTGTAGGTTTCTCTTGCTTTTAATCGCAGGACTTTTAAAGGTTTAAGATTTCGTGATAGAAAAAAAAATGAAAAAAGAAAGAAAAAAAAGTTGTGTTGGTTTCTCTTGCTTTTAATCAACGACTTTTAAAGGTTTAAGATTTCGTGATTGAAAAAAAAAACGAAAAAAGAGAGAAAAAAAGTTATGTGTTGGTTTCTCTTGCTTTTAATCACAGGACTTTTAAAGGTTTAAGATTTCGTGATAGAAAAAAAAATTAATGAAAAAAGAAAGAAAAAAAAAGTTATGTGTTGGTTTATCTTGCTTTTAATCAACGACTTTTAAAGGTTTAAGATCTAGAGGTTTAAAAGCCACTCATGAATGCCAGAGGCAAGGGGCAGTAACATTACCCTATCTAGCAGGACAATGCCCTGAAGTCTGACCATATCACATATGATCAGCGCCCTAGCCCCCTCTCCACCCTAGCTAGGACCAAGGAGGGCATGCAATGGCTTCTGATGACTCATCAGGGGGACCTATAGGCTGCCCCAAAACCCACATCTTTAGCTCACGAGGATGATGAGGTTGTAGCGACCAAATGAACTAACGAGTTGGAGCGGGACTCGAACCCCAGTCTGGCAATCACCAGGCAAGGACGGTATCTCTTTATTCCCTTGGTTTATACTTTATCTTATTTCCTAAATACAAATTATTAATCACAAGACCTTGCGGTGATATTTCGTAAAAAATATTTATCTCTTTATTTTCTTGGTTTATTGGTGTTCATCACGGACTCTTTTAATCATTTCGTAAATAAAATTGATTAATCACGGGACCTTGCGGTGATATTTCGTGAAAACATCTATTTTTCATATTATCTTGGTTTATTAATGGTCATCGTAGGTTTTCTTGTTTTTATTGCCTTATTACTATTCATCAAGGTCTACTGTTCTGACATTTCCTTTAAAAATACTCCTCCTTTTTCTAATAACTTTTTTTTTTTTTTGCCAGCACGGGCTCTTCCTGTAATATATCCTAACCATAGTTTATTCATATTTATATTTATATTGCCTGATGGCCAAGAATGAGGGACAACCGGAGCCTAAATTATGCTCTAATAACTAAAATGTAAAATAGGCTTTTCTGCACGGTCTCTTTCACTAAAGGATATTAAAATAATAAATTTCCCTAAAATAGGCTTTTCTGCACGGTCTCTTTCACTAAAGGATCCTAAAATAAATTTCCCTAAAATAGGCTTTTCTGCACGGTCTCTTTCACTAAAGGATCCTAAAATAATAAATTTCCCTAAAATAGGCTTTTCTGCACGGTCTCTTTCACTAAAGGATCCTAAAAAAAATTTTCCCTATATTTGTTGATTTACACACGATGCTAATCTCAAGTTAGGCAAGAAAATTTTATTAAGTAGACTATATAGTGATATTCTTTCTTCAGTAGAAATCCCAGAGTATTGTATATGAACCGGAGCCCAAATTATGCTCTAATAACTAAAATGTAAAATAGGATTTTCTGCACGGTCTCTTTCACTAAAGGATCCTAAAAAAAATTTCCCTATATTTGTTGCTTTACACACGATGCTAATCTCAAGTTAGGCAAGAAAATTTTATCAAGTAGACTATATAGTGATATTCTTTCTTCAGTAGAAATCCCAGAGTATTGTATATGTAACTAGAGGGCACTCAGTAGAATGCAGATCTCCGCCGTGGCAGTTTATTTCTCGAACTTTTGCCCGACCTTTGCCTTAACCTTTGACCTTAACTTGTATTACTTAGCGTGGATTTTCCTGAACTCAAATTGCAATCCAGTTTGAAGTCTCTCACACAACTTTGTCCAGACTTATGGCTGATTACGTGAATCGGACATTTTGCTTGTCTTTGATCTTCGCCCCCCCCAAAATTTGATAATTTCCAGCTTTTATATAAATTAATCCCTGAAAGTTTCATTACTCTACGATTAAAATTGTGGCAAGGAAGCTGCTCACAAACAAACTCACAAACAGTGGATAAACATAACCTCCTCCTAACTTTGTTGGCGGAGGTAATTAAGAGTACTTGACATTTTCCATTACAATACTACATATTAATCAGACACTAACATTAAAATTTTACATTAGGAAATAAAAGTTAACAATATATATAGGAGTTACAAAATAGTTGAGAGAGAGAGAGAGAGAGAGAGAGAGAGAGAGAGAGAGAGAGACTCCTGTGTGTGCACGTGCAAGTGAAAACTCATGTTTTGATACACATAAATCTAAATACATATTCACTAGTGTGCATGTATAAATTTATACCTTTGATATATACGTAAACATACATGCATATGCTGTATATAATATATATATATATATATATATATATATATTGTATGTACACATCAGAATACATTTTATATCATTTATTGACAAGCACCGCATCTCACCCGAGGCAGTAATATCTGGAACAAAAAATAAATGAATATAAAATCTCTTCATTTAAATAGAAAAGAAAACGTTTAGTAAGTAGCTTTTGGCCAAAAAGAAAAAGACAAAAAAAAGGTTTCGTAAAAAAACAAAATAAAATATGAAAAATATCTAAAATACCCGCAACGCGAGAGAAAAACCAGAAATAAAAATATATACAAATTCCACAAGAATTGGAAAATAGAAAAAAAATATCTTCCAAGTGTAAATTTAATTAAAACAGAATTAAAATTCGGCCCTTAGGTTTATGGAAAAAGCAAACGGGGAAAAAAATTTTGAAAAGATGATTTTTCACGCCGAAATATTTTCCAAGTTTTCTGACTTGCTAAATAATAACAGAATAAAAATCGAAGCATTTAAATCGTGGGAATACTGTCACGCTTTTTTTTTTTTTTTGAGGAAGCACTGAATAGAAGAAAAACTGAATCAATACAATTTTTTAATTCCTCTTCGATTTTTTTCTTTTTTTAATCCCCCTGGCTCTAATAATCTATGTTCTCCTCCAACATTTATTCTATGATATACATTCAATACATTCACTTCTCCTTTTTCCACTGCCCTCCAATAATGTTACGCCTTTTAAATAAGATGCAGCACGGACTCTTGCTCAAAATAAGGTATTAGATCAATCTAGTTCAATACATTCACTTCTCCTTTTTCCACTGACCTTCAATAATGTTACGCTTTTTAAATAAGATGCATCACGGGCTCTTGCTCAAAATAAGGCATTAGATCAATCTAATACTCGCGTGTCTTCTAATTTTCTTAAGGTACACTATATACAGTAGTTACATATGAGAGAGAGAGAGGAGAGAGAGAGAGAGAGAGAGAGAGAGATTTCTAAATCTTCCTTTATATACCCAATGCATTACATTTTAGAGAGAGAGAGAGAGAGAGAGAGAGAGAGAGAGAGAGGGAGAGAGAGAGAGACAGAGAGAGAGAGAGATTTATAAATCTTCCCTTATATACCCAATGCATTACATCCTGCAGAGAGAGAGAGAGAGAGAGAGAGAGAGAGAGAGAGAGAGAGATAATTTTTTCTAAAGCTTACATTATATACCAAATGCATTATAGTTTACAGAGAGAGAGAGAGAGAGAGAGAGAGAGAGAGAGAGAGAGATAATTTTTTCTAAAGCTTACATTATATACCTAATGCATTACAGTTTACAGAGAGGGAGAGAGAGGGAGAGAGGGAAAGAGAGAGAGAGAGGATTTTTAAAAATCCTTCCTTACATATATACACAATGCATTACATCCTGCAGAGAGAGAGAGAGAGAGAGAGAGAGAGAGAGAGAGAGAGAGAGACCAGGTAACACCCATAGCAGCAGGGGGTCATT
>NC_090760.1:9759029-9761529 GCF_036898095.1 Palaemon carinicauda | reverse complement strand
TCAGAGGGAACATCGCAAGAGCGGTGGAGGCCCCGGCCACAGGACCCCCTACCCAACCATGTACCAGCCCCCCTCCCCCTCTCCTGATGGCTGGTCATTAGCAGAAGAACCCCGACGTCAACCCCAGATCTCTCACTATGCTATAACCTCCAACTACTTCTACCCCACCTCTTCCACTTTCTAGGACCCTCCTCCTTCTGAGCAATGCCCTCCCCAAACCCACCACCTGCCCACCCCCCACCCCCCCGTCCTTTATGCCCATCCTTTAGTGCCGGCGTGGAAAACACCTGCCTATGATGAAGCAACAGAAGCCTCAAAACTTCGGATCCAATCCCCTGAACGTGGACTCTGGAATCCATTTAACCAGATCTCAAATCCAATTGGTAGTCGGTTCCACCTAACCCTGGGACCTTACTGCTGTTACTAGTACTGCTGCTGTTTCCGCTGCTGTACAAATACAACTGCTATCAATATAAACATATATACAGAACAATATATATATATATATATATATATACACACACACAACCTACAAATATACATGTACATACACAAACATATACTTGTATATACACTGACTTCCATAAAAACCTAATTACTTCAAATACTGAGTTTGCGACAACACAAGTGTCAATGACCTTATAAATCCGCAACAACTATAAGTCGAAACCTTATAAAGGAACAAACTTATCCAATGACTCTAACACAGATAACATATGAGTACATTTTCTAAGTTGAGCGTCAGCATATTATTATTATTATTATTATTATTATTATTATTATTATTATTATCAGCGTCATCGTCATCATCATCATAACGATAATGATAATGATAATATTAATGATAATGATTATTATTATTATCATTATTATTATTATTATTATTATTATCATTATTACTATTATTATTTCTTCGCTCAACCCAGGCTGATAACTCTCTTTTTAGAGTTTATTTCTGAAAGTTTTATTTCAATGTTATTGTTTTCAACATATTTCATTTTAATTGTTCATTATTATTTATTTCCTTTCCTCGCTGGGCTACTTTCCCTTGTTGAGGTCCTTATAACATTCTGCTTTTCCCTCTTGAGTAGTAGCTTACCTAGTAGTAGTAGTAGTAGTAGTAGTAATAATAATAATAATAATAATAATAATAATAATAATAATAATAATAATAATAATAAAACTATTATTATTATCATTATTATTACTATTATTATTATCATTATTACTAGCTAAGCTACAACCCTAGTTGGAAAAGCAAGATACTGTAAGCCCGAGGGCTCCAAAAGGGAAAATAGCCCAATGAGGAAAGGAAATAAGGAAATAAATAAACAATCAGGAATAATGTATAATCAAAATAAGATATTTTGAACATAATAATAATAATAATAATAATAATAATAATAAAAGATAACGTCGAATAAGCTAGTTCTGGCTTCAAGTACGTTATGTACCGACACCCTTATCATATAATACTTTTACAGAAGAGAGAGAGAGAGAGAGAGAGAGAGAGAGAGAGAGAGAGAGGGGGGGGGACTTCGTCGTACAATGAACACAATAAGGATTTACAATATTAATGATAAATGATCACTAAACAAACACACACGAAACCAGTAAACAAATTCGAACTACGATTATAAAAAATTAAAAAAATGGAGAGAGAGAGAGAGAGAGAGAGAGAGAGAGAGAGAGAGAGAGAGAGTTGCTGGTCATGGGGATGTGGTAATGACACGTTTCCTCATACGATTCTCCTTGCTGGTGTTCATGCTATCGCGCTAATCACTTGCTGGTCGTTAAAAGCGTTTATCTTACTTTCTTCCTGCGTTAATTCACTCATTTACGACTAGATAAGTCTTAATGTCTTTAATCTTCTGGAATATATATATATATATATATATATATATATGTATATATATATATATATATATATTTACAAGCAGAGCATCAAAATCTTTCTCGTCCCTAACTCACCTTTAAAAGATAATATTCTTATCAATAAATACAAATTGATAAAACACATTTAAAAACATCCATATTATCAGATTTTCTTGAATACAAATATATTGTTGATATGGGGAGAACAATGATAACGATATTCTTAACTCTAAAAACTAAAGGATACTTATTTACGAATAGATAATTCTTAGTGGTCTTGATCTTCCGGGAAAAAATATTTGACACCTTAAATGATTCCGAAGATGATATCAAAATCTTTCTCGTTTTAATTTAGTCTTATAAGATAATATTCGGATACTTATCTACGAATAGATAATTCTTACTCTTCTTGAACTTCCGGGGAAAAAAAAATATTTATGGCGTCTTAAATAACTACAAAGATATCAAAATATATTCTTATCTATAAATACAAAATGGATAAAACACATTAAAAAACATCAATGCTATCAGATTTTCTTAAATACAAATATATTACTGTTATGGGGAAAACAATAATAACTATATTAAAAGCAGTTTATAATCATCTTAATTCTTAAGGAATGAA
>NC_090760.1:9737266-9739766 GCF_036898095.1 Palaemon carinicauda | reverse complement strand
TCAGTGCCCCTTGCTTCTGCCATCCATGAGTGACCTTCAAATCTTTAAACTGTTATTGGTTATAATTATATTAACTGTTATTGTTTAAGAGTCGAGGTACTGTCCATCATTAGAGTAAAGAATGACATAAAACCTTTGTAGGAAAACGACTTTACAATGTAGTAGAGAATTGTAGACAGATGTGTTTGTAGAAATTTACTAATTGCGCCACACAGAGAGAGGGTTATAGGAGCATTCACTGTTTGCAATCACTTTGCACAGGTACAAGCCATAATCAACCTTATGACTTCCCATAGATATTTTCATTGCCATGTTAAAGAAATAGAAATATGACAATATAACCTATAAATTATGAAGAGATAAATATGTGGAAATATCATCCAATTCTACCATTATTAAGAGAAAATTATAAAATTCAATCTATTAAAATTTCGATATTAGAACAGATATTGAATCAATACACTCAAGTAAAATATACCTAAAAGTTGAATAGAATAGAATATTGGAAATTGAATATAATAAAAAGTTAGATAGAAAAGAAGGATAATTCTAAAATCAGTCAGGCACTTCTCTTAGATGGAAAACCCCACAGAGAGATTTTCATGGTATTTTGCATAGGCTCCTTTCCTATTCCTTTGGAAATAACCACTGACACATTTTCGTCTAACGCCCTTCGAGGAATATCGAAAATAAGATGATTTTATGAATTCTTTCGTAAAACATTGACGAAAATTTTCTAAAAAATTTCAGAAAATATCTCCCCGATTTCGACAGAGAACTTTTGATGTGTTCTTGACAGGACGCGCTGGGACCGGGTCAGCTTCCATCAGCCATTCTCTTTCACTAATACTCCTCCTCTCATTTCTTCTTCCGTGTTCCCAAGGGAGTCCCACTCCTGCAAGGGACCCTACCAATCCTCAACGCCCCTTCCAACCCCCCCTCTCCCTCCCCACTCCCACCAGCTCCTCCAGAATCTGCTCAGAGACCGTCTTAAAAACAAAGAAGCTCTCCGAAGCCGATGTTCTAAAGTGATTCATCTCTCCGAAGAAAAGGTCTCAGGAAAGGATACCGGAGAAGGAGCTGTTCTTATCTTGAATAATGAATAGGGAAAGGAGGTGAATGTTGTCTCGACTTTAATGTAATGTTTGCCTCTGAACTTCAACTTTATTCTCGTGGTTCTGATTTCAGAATTACTGTATTTTTGGGGGGTCATTTTTATGAAGGCATCGTAAGAATTTAGATTTTGCCCTTTTGATAGAAACTTATTTCTCTTATTTCAGAATTACTGTATTTTTGGGGTATTTTTATTAAGGTATCGTAAAAAATATAGTTTTTGCCATTTTAATAGATATATATTTTTCTGATTTCAGAATTACTATATTTTTTGGGGGAATTTTTATTAAGGTATTGTAAGAATTTAGTTTTTGCCATTTTTATAGAAATAATTCTTTTTTGCCATTTTCATAGATATATGTTTTTTTTTCTATAGAATTATATAAAAAAGTCAAACTCTTCAAACCATTGTTTTCTATTCTTGGGTAGTGCCATAGCCTCTGTATCATGGTCTTTCACCGTCTTGGGTTAGAATTCTCTTGCTTGAGGGTACACTCGGGCACACTATTCTATCTAATTCCTGTCTTCTTGTTTTGTTAAGGTTTTTATAGTTTACATAGGAAATATATATTTCAATGTTATTGTTCTTAAGATATTTTATATTTCCTTGTTTCCTTTCCTCACAGGGCTATTTTCCCATTGACTTTTAGCATCTTGCTTTTCCAACTTGGGTTGTAGTCTAGCAAGTTATTATAATAATAATAATAATAATAATAATAATAATAATAATAATAATAATAATAATAATAATAATCATAGATATTGTTTTAGGTATCTTTAATTGGAGGAATATTCCACCTAAAAATATAATTGGAATATTAATAGATACTTTTTTGCTAAGATTTTGCGAAGTCAACAAACAGCGATGATGATAAATATTGAGTTGAAGGAAATCGTTATATAAATAACTAAAGAACAAAAAACTTTGATTACTTAATACTGTTTATTGACATTTTTTTTCATTAAAATATCTCAAAATCGTCAAATTCATGACATGAAGAACTTCCCATAGAAATTTATAACAAGTTATTATTTTATTAAGTTTATAATCAGCGTTTTTGGCCAGTCTTTTTTTAGAAGCATCTTAAAATATTAAGGAATTTAAGTTGGACTACAAAATCGTTGTTAAATCATTTAAACAAAAATAGATAGATTACAGTGCATTCATAATTTCAATTCTCTTGATATTACCGAGTTATTTTAATATTCTTCTATTAATATTTTTTTTTTTTTTTTTTTTTTTTTTGACGACGACGACGACGCAATTCAAGTAATTTTCATATCATTTAACCTTCTACCATAGAACTACTACTGTACTTTCGAGAAATGTGTGTTAGTATGTGCGTAACCTTTTAACAGTTTATTTAGTTCAATCTAATGCTTACAC
>NC_090760.1:9717266-9734766 GCF_036898095.1 Palaemon carinicauda | reverse complement strand
TTGCTGCCACCCATTCTCTCAATCATTACTTAACACTTGGTGTTATAATTCTTCTAACACATCTCCTTCCGTCATCTTTTTTATACTGTTTCCCTTTTCGCTTTATTTTCTTTCCTTTTGGTTTTTCAATTGTCTTCGTTCTAGTCCTTTAAATCCCCCAGTGAATTTGCGGACCATTCAGAACGTGGAAAAAAGTTAAATAAAAGAAAAAAGAAAAGAATACCGTTCAAAGAAGACCCTCTCGTATTCACCATAGATGAAATATTTTCTCAGTTACTCTGACTCTACAATAAACCTCCAGAAGACGAGAGACACCATCATTAACTCTAATAAATCTCCGGGAGGAGTTGGCCAATAATAGCAGCTGCAGCTACGAGGAAATGACCAAGGACTCAAAGAATCGGCTGAGAGGGGTTCCTCAACGACCTTCCCAGTACAATAGCTAGCGGCCTTTGCAAGACCTGGGGTTGGAGGGGAGCCAGTGAGGGGAAGGAAGGAATGAAGGGGTTCTAGGTCATGGATTACCCTCCCCTCCTTAAAGGGGGAGGGGGGTAGATGATGGGGGGTTTGCCGGCAACAGCAACCGCAATTCTGACAATAGGAATTACCATAGACAATGGTGCTGTACCAAGAATAGGTTGGACATCCTGTGTCTCTGTTTTCCAGCGCCTGCCATTGTGTGCATATAGAAAAGTGCATCGCGCAAAGGAGGGCCAAAAGATGCCATAGAGAGGGGATGGTGGTGGTGATGGAGGAAGAGACAGCCAGACAGACACACATACACAGAAGACACAGCACCCAAAGAAAGGAACATATTTAAGAGTTGGTTTCCTTTGAATGGCATTTTTTCACATTTGATCTGGGAAAAAGATCAGGAATGCAAAGAAGATACAATGATAGGAGTGGCTGGAGTGGGGAGATAGGTGAGCTTGGTCTTGTGGTTTTATATTTTTTTTTCTTTATCTTTTGTTCTTACTGAGATTGGCTTAGGCCTAAGATGTCTTTTATTCAAAAGCTTTGCTACCGCAGTGCTGTAACACTCGTGGTAAGAAAGATGAATACCTTTGATTCAGATATAGCTAATGATATTCCAGATAAAATTAGAATATGATTTTATCTTATATAATTATGTATATAGATAGCTAGATAACATTTGTACACACACATATATATATATATATATATATATATATATATATATATATATATATATATATATATATATTTATATATATATATATATATATATATATATATTCATATATATATATATATAGATAATATATATGTATATATATATATATATATATATATATATATATATATATATTTATACATATATATACATATATATATATATATATGTATATATATATGTGTGTGTATGTGTGTGTGTGTGTATTTTGTCTCCCCTAAATGATGAAGAACAAGTCGGGCAAATTAATTTGAAGCAATTGATAGAAATTGCAACAAAAATAATTTATAGAACTGTCTCTTTACATTTTAAATAAAATTAAGTACTTTCATCAATAATGTTTTAGTTGACAGTTTAATTCAATGGCTGATGATATCAAGAATTTATCTGCGTTTAATAATTGCACCAATCAATTTATATAACTATCCTTTCTTAAGGTCAACAAAATCAAAGGGCTTTTATAAGACAGTTTAATTCAATGACTGCTGATATCTAGGTTTCCTCAACTCACACATTTTTTTCTCTGCATTTAATAATTGCACCAATCAATTTATATAATTATCTTTTTGTAATGTCAGCAAAAAGTAAGGGCTTTCATCAATGGGCTTTTATTAGACAGTTTAATTCAAGGACATGATATCAAGGATTTCACTGCATTTAATAGCAGTTGCACCAATGAATTTATATTACTTATTTCTTTTTAATGTCAACATAAAGTAGGAGCTTTCATCAATAGGCTTTAAGTAGACAGTTTAATTCAATGACTGATGATATCAAGGTTTCCTCGACCCACACATTTCTAAGACCAAAATTCCTTTTCGAATCTTTCCCAGCCGCAGCCTTGTCTAAGCATGACACCACACCACACATCTGGCTTTTACTCGGTGTCGCGGTTATTCCAGCGCGTTCCGCCCTGCCGAAATACTTCTCCAATCTTGTCTATCTTAACCCTATGACCTATTTAACTCGTATTCCCATGCGAGAATCCCGCGCAACGTCTATCTCGCATCTGCTTCTCCCGAAAGACCTCTTGGTGTGTTCATTTGTATTCCTGCGTCTTCTCCATTATTAGCTTCGGACCATGTTTTAGCGGGGCCTTGTTCTCAGACCAGCATTCCCCCCTCCCCTCTCCTCTCCAATCCCTCACCAACCCCCCTCCCTCTGTTTCCATTTCCCCTCATACTAATACCAACCCCCTTAACCCCCTCCCTTCCACTCCCCCCCCCCTTACTGACTACAGGCACTACAACGGAGTCCTCCGTTCTTCGATCATGAATTCGTAGAGGGGAAGTGGAGGTCTCCTACTTGTACCACCATCCCCCTACCTTCCTTCTCCTTCCTCTTCTCCCTCTTCTTCTTCTTCCTCCTCCTCCTCCTCCTCTTCCTCTTCCTCTTGCTGCATACATTTCCTCTATAGATCACTGTGACCCTCAAGAAAATCTATTTGCATTCGCTTCCTGAAGACAACTGCTTCCCCGATGGGGGACCTTCAGATTTATCGCCTTCGTCTTGGAATGACTTCCTTAATCACATCGCCAGAGGAGCTGAGTCTTAGGTATAGGAGGTCGTAATTAAACTATGGGTTTTGTATAGGTCGTAGGTCGTATGTGCTCTCTGTCACAGGTCGTAGGCTCTCTCTCTCTCTCTCTCTCTCTCTCTCTCTCTCTCTCTCTCTCTCTCTCTCTCTCTCTCTCTCTCTCTCATGTTTCACCTCTGCTAATAATTTTCAAGTCGTAATTCAGTTCCTTAACGATGAGTTTGGGTAGTTCATAGGTCGTAGGTAATTCTCCCCTTCCATACAACGTCTCGAATGCAACTCCCCCCCCCCCTCCTATACATCCCCCCCAACCCCGCAGAACCCCACAAGTATTCGTTGATTAAATTAGTTATCTTTCCATATATGATAATGACTTGACAAGATTCAATTCTGTAGTCCAGAATGATACGTTTAAATTAGGTCTCAAAGTTCAAATCCAACTAGCAAGGGTCATCTGAAAATAGTAAGGAGGGTCACTCAAGATCATATATAGCAATATTTTTAATTATCTATGCTGAACGCTTACTAAAATTTGGCCCATCAAATTCTTGTGATAGTAATATATTCATTAGAACAACATTGTTAAAAAACTGTAATTCTAATCGGAAATTCTCAGTAAAAATATACTGTTCTCAGCCGTATTTCATTAAAATATAGTCGACCGTTATTTTACCTTACTTTGTTATTTTCTTTTACGGGTTGGTGACCGTAATAATACTCCTTTACTTCAATATATCCGTTTTTAACACGGTAAAATTCCTGTGATAAATGTTGTCAGGCATTTACCGTTTTTAATGCAAATTGTTAACAAGATTCACCTCTAAATACAAACCATTAAAAAGATATTTTACAACATCTTACGAACAACGTGAGGTGGTCACTCTTTGAGCTCATCTTTGCAGTAGATTGGAAAATTTATACGAAACCGTAGAAAAATGTATTGGTTTCAGTTTGGACGGGTGAGGACTACTTCCTCGATGCTATCCAGTTTTCTATTATATTAGTGCATGAGACCGGTCATAAAATGATGGCTAAATATTTAGAGAGATATTTACACAGGGTATGAGTACTCTCCTCCCCCTACCCGAGGGACGGGGGAGCTGAACGTGACCGGAAAGATATGTATATATATATATATATATATACTGTATATATATACATGCATATATATAAATATAAATATATTTATATATGTATATATACATATATATATATATATATATACTGTGTATATATATATATATATATATATGTGTGTATATATATTTACATATATATATATATATATATATATATATATATATATAAATATATATATATATATATATATATTCATATACATATATATGCATATATATATATTATATAGGGAAGACAATGATATATATTTCGACCTCTCTCTCTCTCTCTCTCTCTCTCTCTCTCTCTCTCTCTTCTTTGACTTTAAACAGCCAACCAACTACGTGATACTGAATAAAACGAAGGAGAGAGAGAGAGAGAGAGAGAGAGAGAGAGCACTGTCCTTATATATCGAAGCAATCTTATTCGAGAGAGAGAGAGAGAGAGAGAGAGAGAGAGAGAGAGCGCTGTTCTAATATATCGAAGCAATCTTACTAGAGAGAGAGAGAGAGAGAGAGAGAGAGAGAGAGAGAGAGAGCGGAAACTGTTCCAATCCGTCGAAGCAATGCCACTCTGATATCGAAGAAGCATCGAATCACCATCAATTTTAACACCGCTTTTACGGAGTCGTCCCGGTGCGCATAAAACGTAAAGGAGGCGCCGTAATTCGTATCCATAAATTAGACCCGGAGCGTCGTTAGTCGCAAGATGATATTATGGACAATATGTCCGGCAGTATACGACTCTATCATAGTACCCTAAAATCAGTATATTGGTGTCACTTCATGGAGGCTTCCATACCCCCTTCCCCCACGAGGCGAAAGAGTTGAGCTTATTGAATACACATCAACCAGAGCATATAAACCTTCACAATCTTCATGTTACATTCACCCCCCTCCCCATGCTTCCCCCCCTACTTCTTAAGTTACAGCTACGATAAACTTCGGTCGTTAATATTCACTTACTGTTACGTCAAGTGCTTGTTGGGGGTGGGGGGTGGGGTGGGTAAGGTACAGGGGATGGATTGATTGGAGGGGAAGTGACCCCATTCCTATATTATTATGCTTGTAGAACATTTTTTTAAACGTATTGAAACTTTCTGATGTTGCTTTTCTAATGTTATAATGATTTAAAGAAAATTTTGGGGAAAGGCTAGAAGGTCCCATTACTATATTACCATGCTTGTAGAACATTTTTTAAACATTATGAAACATCCTGACGGTGCTCTGCAAACGTTATAATGATCTAAAGGAAATTTCTGGTAAATATATATATTATTATTATTATTATTATTATTATTATTATTATCCAAGCCACAACCCTAGTTGGAAAAGCAAGATGCTATAAGCCCAGGGGCTCCAACAGGGAAAAATAGCCCAGTGAGGAAAGGAAATAAGGAAATAAATAAATGAAGAGAACAAATTAACAATAAATCATTCTAAAAAAAGTAACAACGTCAAAACAGACATGTCATATATAAACTATTAACAACATCAAAAGCAAATATGTCATAAATAAACTATAAAAAGACTCATGTCCGCCTGGTCAACAAAAAAGCATTTGCTCCAACTTTGAACTTTTGAAGTTCTACTGATTCAACTACCCGATTAGGAAGATCATTCCACAACTTGGTAACAGCTGGAATAAAACTTCTAGAGTACTGCGTAGTATTGAGCCTCATGATGGAGAAGGCCTGGCTATTAGAATTAACTGCCTGCCTAGTATTACGGACAGGATAGAATTGTCCAGGGAGATCTGAATGTAAAGGATGGTCAGAGTTATGAAAAATCTTATGCAACATGCATAATGAACTAATTGAACGACGGTGCCAGAGATTAATATCTAGATCAGGAATAAGAAATTTAATAGACCGTAAGTTTCTGTCCAACAAATTAAGATGAGAATCAGCAGCTGAAGACCAGACAGGAGAACGATACTCAAAACAAGGTAGAATGAAAGAATTAAAACACTTCTTCAGAATAGATTGATCACCGAAAATCTTGAAAGACTTTCTCAATAAGCCTATTTTTTGTGCAATTGAAGAAGACACAGACCTTATATGTTTTTCAAAAGTAAATGTGCTGTCGAGAATCACCTAAAATTTTGAAAGAGTCATAAAAATTTAAAGAAACATTATCAATACTGAGATCCGGATGTTAAGGAGCCACCGTCCTTGACCTACTTACAATCATACTTTGAGTTTTGTTAGGATTCAACTTCATACCCCATAATTTGCACCATGCACTAATTTTAGCTAAATCTCTATTAAGGGATTCACCAACCCCGGATCTACATTCAGGGGATGGAATTGATGCGAAGAGAGTAGCATCATCTGCATATGCAACAAGCTTGTTTTCTAGGCCAAACCACATGTCATGTGTATATAGTATGAAAAGTAATGGGCCAAGAACACTACCCTGTGGAACACCGGATATCACATTCCTATAATCACTACGGTGCCCATCAACAACAACTCTTTGAGATCTATTACTTAAAAAATCAATAATAATGCTAAGAAACGACCCACCCACTCCCAACTGTTTCAGTTTGAAAACAAGGGCCTCATGATTAACACGGTCAAAGGCAGCACTAAAATCAAGGCCAATCATACGAACTTCCTGACCACAATCAAGGGATTTCTCTACAGCATTGGATATTGTAAGAAGGGCATCACATGCTCCAAGGCCTTTACGAAAACTAGGGAGTAGATGATTACCTTCAGCAAACCTATTAAGACGCTTTGCCAGAAGACGTTCAAAAACTTTAGATAATATGGGAGTTATGGAAATTGGGCGGTAATCAGTGGGACTTGAGCTACCACAAACACATTTACATAGAGGAGTAACATTACCAATTCTCCAACAAGTGCTAAAAGCTCCTCTTCGTGCTAACTTGCGCAAAATAACAGATAACTTTGGAGCTAAGAAATCTGCTGTCTTTATAAAAAACAAAGGAAAAATACCATTTGGGTCTACTCCTCCATAAGCATCAAAGTCCACCAACAGAGCTTTAATCTCACGAGATCGAAAAGCTAAACTAGTTAGTTTAGCCTCAGGAAAACAGGAATGAGGAAGTTCAAGTTTTTCATTACTCTGTTTACTGTCAAAAACATCAGCCAAAAGGATTGCCTTTTCCTTTGGACAGTGAGTGACTGAGCCATCTGGTTTAAGTAAAGGAGGAACTGTTGCAATAATGTCTATAGATGATGATATATATATATATATATATATATATATATATATATATATATATATGTATATACATATATATATATATATATATATTTGTATATACATATATATATATATATATATATATATATATATATATATATATATAGATCATTTCTTACAAATAGAATTATGTAGGATAGTCACCGAATATAGAAGTTAACGTGAGCTAATCTAATGATATGGAAGCTAAACCGAGGCAATACACAGCTTCAAACGTGACGTAACGTTTCAGAAGTGACGTAACACTTGAGAAGTGATGTAACACTTATGAAGTGATGTAACACTTGAGAAGTGATGTAACACTTGAGGAGTGTTGTAACATTTGAGGAGTGTTGTAATGTTTCAGAAGTGACGTAATATTTCAGAAGTGACCTAACGTTTCAGAAATGGGGAAACATTTCAGAAGTGATGTACCACTTCAGAAGTGACGTAATGTTTCAGAAGTGACGTAACACCTCAGAAGTGACGTAATGTTTCAGAAGAGACGGGATGCTTCAAATATGACGTAATGCTTCAAATGTGATGTAATGCTTCAGACGTGATGTAACGTTCATGACGTAAGCTAACGTTTCAGAAGTGATGTCACTTTTCAGAAGTGATGTAACACTTAAGAAGTGATGTAGCACTTAAAAAATGATGTAACACTTGAGAAGTGTTGTAACATTTCAAAAGTGACGCAATTTTCACAAGTGACATAACACGTAATGTTTCAGAGGTGACATAATGTTTCAGAAGAGGCATGACGCTTCAAACGTGATGTAATGCTTCAAACATGACGTAATGCGTCAAATGTGATGCAATGCTTCAGATGTGACGAAACGCTTCAGATGTGATGTAACGTTTCAGACATGACGTAACGTTTCTGATGTGGTGTAAGGCTTCAGACGGGATGTAACATTTCAGACATGCCGTAAAATTTTAGACGTGATGTAACATTTCAGACGTGACATAACACTTCACACATGTCATAACGTTTCAGAAATAAAGTAAGGACTTTACCGTGACATAACGTTTCATACGTGACGTAATGTTTCAGAACCGACGTAACATTTCAGACTGAGGTAATGTTTAAGACGTGACGTCACGTTTCAGACTGAGGTAATGTTTCAGACGTGACGTAACGTTTCAGAAGTGACATAACTTTACAGAAGTGACATAACACTTCAGCCTAAGGTAACGTTTCAGAAGTGACGTAACGTTTCAGAAGTGACGTAACGCTTCAGACGTGATGTAACGGATGAGACTGATGTAACGCTTCAAACAAAACCGCTTTATTGTCTGCTTTCCGACATTATCCAGATGCTAATGGAAATGAGCTTGTTCGAAGAGCCATATTTCTTTTCAAAACACGGAATGGAAGGAATAAAGAGGGCAGTGGTGGGAAGGAAGGGATGTGAGAGGGAGGAGTTTATGTTCTTACTCTATCTCGAATTGAATATTCTCTTCCTTCTCTTCTTTTCTTTTCTGGCCTTTTACTCATCATTTTCCTTTTATAACCATCTTCTCTTCCTAATCCTTCTATTCCATTTATCTACCTGCTTATTATATTCCCCTTTTTTGTCTCATTTATTCTTAAATTTATTTTTCTCCTTCTATTTCTCTTTTTGGTTCTCTTCCCAATTTCTCATTTACTCGCATCCTTCTTTTCCTGCTAACCTGGTTCTTTTTAACTCTTACCATCGGCCTCCAATTTTCAATTATCTTTATTCCTTTCATTCCTCCTTTTCAATCTTCCGCCACTTTCTCCTCCTTATCCTACCCACACTCGTTTCCTTCTGATTCATTCCGTTTTATTTTATTTTTTTTTTTATCTTCTGATCTCTCTTTCTCGCGTTTATTCTTATCTTCTCTTTTTCCTTCGATCGATCACTTTTCTATTTTCACCTTATTACCGTATCCCACACCTTATTCCTCCTCATCCTTAAGCCATTCACTTATCCTTTCTTTTCCTCTTTAAATCCCATCTTCCTTCATTTTCAACCTCATCCCTTCCCCTCCTCCACTCCCCTCCTTCCTGTGCTTCCCCCACACCCCCTACTCTCTCTCTCTCTCTCTCTCTCTCTCTCTCTCTCTCTCTCTCTCATTAGAACGAGACACTTCGGGGCCGTGGAAGTGCCCTTGGACAAATTCACTACACATGCTGGGCCGGACCCTTTAGTTAGTAATGGCATCTTTTTATTGGAGTCGTAAGCGCCTTTATAACCATTACTCCGGGGGTCGAAAAGAGAGACGTAACGACGCATATGTCAGTGTTTCTCAGAATTGACACTTAAGGGAATAACAGCTCGGTGACTCGCACTTTATCGGACATTTCTGTCTGGGGCAAAGTGGGTGGGTAGGTCTGGGCATTCGTGGCCCAGCTTTGGGTTGATTTGGCATGGCTGCTGGGATCTTAGGGGGCTGATGCTGCTAATGCTGCTATTTCTCTCCGTTTTGATGCTTTGGTGCTTTAATATCTTTTTATGTCTTTCTATTCTACTAATTTATTAGTGATGCAGGCTCTTACAATTGCTGCTTTCATAGGAATCAATTGGTTACTTGAATTGATTTGGCATAGCTGCTAGGATCTTAGATGGCTGATGCTGCTATTTCTTTCTGTTTTAATACTTTGGTTCTTTAATATCTTTTTGTGTCTTTCTATTCTACTAATTTATTAGCTATGAAGGCTCTTACAATTGCTGCTTTTACAGGGATTGACTGGTCACTTTGCATGGCTGCTGAGACCTTGGGTGGCTGATGCTGCTTTTTTTCTTTCCGTTTTGATACTCAGCTTCTTCAATGTCTTTTTGTGCCTTTTTCTATTCTACTTTATTAGTGATGCAGCCTCTTACAATTGCTGCTTTTACAGGGATTGATTGGTCACTTGGGTTGATTTAGCATGGCTCCTGAGATCTTAGATGGCTGATGCTGCTATTTCTTTCCGTTTTAATACTTTGTCTCCTTAATGTCGTTTAGTGTCTTCTTCTAATCTACTGAATTAGTGATGTAGTCTCTTACAATTGCTGCTTTTACAGGGATTGATTGGTCACTTGGTATGGCTGCTGAGACCATGGGTGGCTGATGCTGCTATTTTTCTTTCCGTTTTGATACTTTGTCTCCTTAATGTCGTTTAGTGTCTTTTTCAAATCTACTGTATTAATGATGCAGTCTCTTACAATTGCTGCTTTTACAGGGATTGATTGGTCACTTGGATTGATTTGGCCTGGCTGCTAGGATCTTAGATTGCTGATGCTGCTATTTTTTCCGTTTTAATACTTTGCCTCTTTAATGTCTTTTTATGTCTTTTTCTATTCTACTGTATTAGTGATGCAGTCTCTTACAATTGCGGCTTTTACAGGAATTGATTGGTTACTTAGGTGGGGTTTAGCAATACTGCTGAGTTGTTAGGCTGCTTTTTTCTATTTCTGTCCTTTCACCTCTTACAATTGCTGCTTTTACAGGGATTGATCGGTCACTTGACATGGCTGCTGAGACCTTGGGTGGCTGCTGCTGCTTTTTTTTTTATTTCCGTTTTGATACTTTGTCTCCTTAATGTCGTTTAGTGTCATTTTCTATTCTACTGTATTAGTAATGCAGTCTCTTACAATTACTGCTTTTACAGGAATTAATTGGCTACTTAGGTGGGGTTTAGCAATACTGCTGAGCTGTTAAACTGCTTTTTCTATTTCTGTCCTTTCACCTCCAATTTCTATTTCCTCTTTTTTTTATGTCTACTGAAAAATCTCTTCCATCCAATCTTTTTATTTCCAACTTTCATATTTTTTCCTCCATCGTAACTGGAAAGCAATAAAACGGATCTCAAATTGACCTATGCATTGCCAGTAAAAATACACATTACTAAGGTCACAAGACGTACTGGGATATGGAATGAACATTAGGAAAGAATATGCATTCCCAAATCTAAAAATGGAGTGATTAATCTATTATTTGGTGCTAGTTCTTAAGAATCTAGCTTGATTCATTAGTCTGATTAATCTCCTCTTCTTAATAATAATAATAATAATAATAATAATAATAATAATAATAATAATGATAGTAGATTTTAAGTAGTCTGTCCAAAAATATACCACACAAGACTTATCGAGAAAGGGTATCACCTTTGTTCCAGTATAAGCATTCCCCAAATTAAAAATGGACTGATTAAGAGTCGAGCTTGACTCATTGAAACTGGTTAATGTCTTCCCTTTAATGAAAATAATGATAGATTTTAGGTTGTCTGCCCTCAAATATACCTCACAAGACTTATCGAGAAAGGGAATCACCTTTGTTCCAGTATGTGCATTCCCTAATTTAAAAATGGACTGATTAACCATTACTTGGCCAGCTTTGTGAGAGTCGAGCTTGACTCATTGAGACTGGTTAATGTCTTCCTTTTAATGATAATAACGATAAATTTCAAGTTGTCTGTCCTCAAATATACCACACAAGACGTACCGTAACATGAAATCACCTTCGTTCCAGAATGTGCATTCCCAAAATTAAAAATGCCTAGCTCTTAAGAATTAAGCTTGAACTTACTGGGATTGGTTAATCTCTTCCCTTTAATGATAATAATAATAGATTTTAATTTGTCTGCCATGAAATACACCATGGTAGGAAACGAGAAAAAATCCTTGCATGGACAAATGGCAAGAGTGCCATATGGTCAGAGGCCTTTCACGTTAATGGGCAAAGAGGGTCACTCCGAGAAACTTCTGCGAGGGAGGAACTTCTGGGTTTTGGGAGTCGAGCTGAAATAACTGTGAACTCTGACTGGAAATCCTGCGTTTACTTGGAGAGAGAGAGAGAGAGAGAGAGAGAGAGAGAGAGGAGAGAGAGAGAGAGAGACCGTTTGCTAGATTTTGTTCCTTAGTTTGCTGATATTTTGGGGGTTGGGAGATATTCATAACTTGAGATGCTTTATTGTAACCTACGTGATAAAAGAGAGAGAGAGAGAGAGAGAGAGAGAGAGAGAGAGAGAGAGAGACATTTGCTAGATTTTGTTTCCTAGTTTTGCTGATATATTGGGGTGAGTTTGTTTAATGAACAGCTAATCATAAATAAAGTCTAAGAAATTAATTTTGATCATAAGTAAAGATACTTTATTCTTACCAACATGGTAAGAGAGAGAGAGAGAGAGAGAGAGAGAGAGAGAGAGAGAGTGGACGTTTGGTAGATTTTGTTTCCTAGGTTTGCCGAAGTTGTGGGGTGGCGAATTACTGTTATAAAAAAAAAATGCTTATCATAACTTTAGATACTGTGTGGCAACTTCCTTGAAAGGTAAGATCCTCGCCTATTGTTTTTACGAACAAACACGCAAATTTTCATATAATTGATTTTTTAAGCACACATGTATATACATACACAAGTAGACACAACCACACACGTATGTATGTATATATATATATATATATATATATATATATTTATATATGCGTGTGTGTGGGTGTGCGTGTGTTTGCGTGTGTATGTTTACATATATCCTCAAAGCTCTTAATTTTAAACATAATATACCTCGACTATTATGTGTATTTACATATTACAATCCACGTTACCTTCATTAATAATAAATTATCAAGCATATTATATAAGTATTATTTAGTTTATGATTTTCCTGAATAATTTTGAAAAATTTCTACAGCTGGAAATTCTTATGAAAGAAAGAAGATACAACACAGAAAGAACAAAAAAAGAAGTTGAGTAAGGAAAGACGTTTTTCTTTATTAAAAAAAGGGAATCTCATATCCACTCTTACCATGGAATAACTAATAAGAAACCTACCAGCGTCTCTCTCTCTCTCTCTCTCTCTCTCTCTCTCTCTCTCCCTTGCCGTTGTTTCTCCACTTAAATGTGTAAGTCGAGGGTAAGTGCGCAAGGCAGTAATCTCATTTAAGTGTAGCATCCTTAGCGCATATAACAACACACTTGCAGCAGCGGTCTGGAAGGCAAGATATTAATTCTACGGTAGTAAAACCCAAGAGTGGGACGGGTGCCTCTACCACTACCACGGTCCTGGGGGTTAACCACCCCCAACCCACCGAAACGAGAACCAGCACCAAAAAATTCGCTGATGAGAAAATGCAAATGACTTAAGTATCCGCTGCCGACAACCTTGATTAAATGTTGTGTGTAAAAAGGGCATAAAATGTTCGCCAAGTGTGGATTACCTTCCGGCCACAAGTCTTCTAGGAGGTAGGAGGAGAGAGGAGGAAGAGGGAGGGAGGAACATATTTGGATGAGAGTAAAGGGGGGGGGGTTGAATTGAAGGAAGGAGGCTAAGGGTAAAAAAAGGAACCAGTGGTTTTCTTGCATCCTTCAGGAAAGTTTATTCTTTTTGCATTCGTGAAAGTTCAACGTAGGTCTGCAATATTTTTTTTTTTTTGTGGGGAGGGCAAATGGTCTTTCATTTCACATTCTTGAAATAATATATATATAATATATATATATATATATATATATAAACACACATATATATGAATATACACACACACACATATATATATATATATATATATTCATATATATATATATATATATGTGTGTGTTTATATATATATATATATATATATACTGTATATATATATGTATATATATATATATATATATGTGTGTGTGTGTGTGTGTGTGTGTTACAATTCTTAAGATTGTGACTTTATCCTAAATCAATAAACCTTTCATTCTCTTTAAAAAGAACATGAACAAACACACAAAATCTTCATTATTTTTATCCACTATACCCATATCATCTGAAAATATATGATTTCATAATTTTTATACCAGATGTTTCGAATTGTAAATTCTATCCACTGCGGATTCGTTATGGTTGAAAACTTTAGTCTGATTGCCCACAACAAACCAACCTAGTATGGGTGGCCCTGACGAGCACAGCTTTGCTGATCATGGCGATACACAATCCCTTTCACTACGTTAAGGTATCCACACACGCACACACATACAAACTCAGGCGTAGGATTGTGTGCTTGGAATAGACATTTTCTTCTAATTCATTGCTTTTAGAAAGAATTTATTTTTATCCTTTGAGCAATGAGAAATTTCCCAATTTCAAGGACCTGCTTTCTCCAATTGTCGTTTCTTATGAATTACAGATGTAATGTTAAGCGAGATCATAATTCCATGGAACGTTTGTAAAAGTAAACAATAAATAAGTCAATTTAGTATATATATTTTTTCCGTCTTCTATTTAACAATTCCAACGTATCAAAAAATACTTATTATTCTTCTTATGTTTCTCCTATTGATTTTCATAAAGGTAAATAAGAGCCTCGAGTTTGTCAAATCTCGAATCTTCTAACAAATATACCTATAGAGTTTAAGGAATATTACAAAACCGTCAATGAATCAAAAATCCCTCTGTATTCATACGTCCAAACATGAATACCTTTCATTAATTCATATTTCTTCCTTAACTGTAGTGACTTCAGGAAGAGTCAAATATCAGCGTCGTTTCCTATTATACTCATTTTTTTTTAATGAGGTGCATTTGCACCGACTCGCAGTGGTGCCCTTTTAGCTTGGAAAAGTTTCCTGCTATCTGATTGGTTAGAATTATCTTGTCCAACCAATCAGCGATCAGGAAACTTTTCCGAGCTAAAAGGGTACCCCTGCGAGTCGGTGTAAATCTTCCTCACTAAATAGAATTGATTATAGTGAAGATTATAGACTTAAGAGTTATCCTCATCGGTCTTCCGTCCAGATTAGTAATGTCTTCGTTGTCTTCACACCTTTTGCTATTTTGCTTTTATTATTATTATTATTATTATTATTATTATTATTATTATTATTATAACTTAATAACCCTAATTGGAAAAGCAGGATATTATAAGCCAAATGGCTCCAACAGGGAGTATAACCCTTTGAGGAAAGGCAATAAGGCGATAAATAAACTATATGAGAAGTGTAGAGAATCAAAATGAAATATTTTAAGAACATAAGAACATTAAAGCAAATCTGTCATATGTGAATTATAAAAAGAGACTTATGTCAGCCTGTTCAACATAAAAACATTTGCTGCAAAAACATAAAAACATTTTAAAGGTTTAAAGGTCTCTCATGAATGGCAGAGGGACAGGAGAATGTTCGAGGGACTGATAACATATATATATATATATATATAAAGATCAGCATCCAAGCCCCCTCTACATCCAAGCTAGTACCAGGGAGGGCCAAACAATGGCTGCTGATGACTCCTAGGCTCCCACAAACCCACCCCACCTCTCTCTAACTCACAAGGATGGTTAAGTTGCAGACACTACAAGAAACTATCGAGCTAGAGCGCGTCTCAAACCCCCGTCTAACAGATTGTCATGCTGGACGTTTCCAATTTGTTATCACAATCCTAAATTTTAATTGCTCTCGTCATTCATCTATCACTATTAACGAAGATTGCAGTGTTAGGAGTCACCTTTGGCCACTCGATTTTGTATTATTATTTTCATGTTTTTTTTTTATTTATTTATTTTTTTTTTTTTTATTCCGCAGTTAAGGAATATATTTGAGAAATAAAGTTCTCATCCCCATCTAAATTCCTTTTCTACTAAATTATTTATAATGTTTAATCGTTGAATAAACTTACTGTATGAGAAGACAATCAGAATGAAAAAAACAAACATTCTTTTATTATTACAAAGATATATATATAACTGCCTGTATAAGTTCATCGCACTGTAATCCTGTTCGCGTTCCATAAGCATAAATAGAATTACTTCAACGGAAATCTTTTAGAGTTATTCTTTCCCGCAATAAAGAAAGAAAGGAAATAAGTTAACCAGCGGAACGGTTTTATGCAGCACAGGAAATTGAAGTAATAAGAGAATAATTACATTTTCATGTAAAGCTTGACTTTATGGATAGCGAACAGCCGCTAAAAAAGAAAGCGAATAAAAAATAAAACAGCGGGGATAGCTTTAGGTAGCTTTACTACCAATCTCAGTTAAAAGATGAGAACGACTTAAAACCCTGGCTTTCATTTCCGCGGAATCGCATAAAAGCCAACTGTGGCTTTGAGAACGCTCCCAGTAAACAAGATGAACAATGATATCAGGAGCGCTAAAAATGCCTCATAAGATTCATTTTATATTCCGACACCTCTGTTGTGTTGTTCGCTGCCTGATGCTTTCCAACGCTTCCCACACGGCTTCAAATGTGTTTTTTTTTTTTTTTTTTTTTTTTTATTCCTCTGGCGCATCTTCCCTCTTCCCTCTTCCCCCTTTTTCCTCTTATTATCTCGTCTCATCTGTCTTCTCTTATCTTTCTCTCGCATTCCTTCATATATTCATTCACACGTTTAGCTTTTATTTCGTGGAGGTACAGTATAAATCACTCGATTTTTAAAGGGTGTCTTTGGCAGTGTCTAAATCCTTTGCTTATGCCAATGGAGGAGGAAATGCTGAAAATGTTGAATGTTTTCTCCTGACATTTGCATATTAGATTTAAACGTTCATAGATATGAGGCTTCCGAAGGATAGTCCGGGGATGTCTGACACAGATCTCCCTAGGATAACCCCTCCAGAATTTTATTCTCTCTCTCTCTCTCTCTCTCTCTCTCTCTCTCTCTCTCTCTCTCTCTGGCTTTTTACAAAATCATTTCCTCCTGGAATTCAGACGCACATAGTATTAAATATAAAAGGTTACCAAGGTTTCAGTGCAGGTCTGGCTTTCATCAATGCTTCATTGATATGTGTATATAAGCACGCACACACAAACGTACATACTCGCTCGTTTATAGAAATAAATAGAGCTGATACGTATGTTACCTTGTCATGAAGTTTATATGAAAAGTATAACAGATGCGCTGTTTATCCCTTCTCTTACTATTTTCCAAAAAAAAAAAAAAAAAAAAAGGTATTGCTGTCACCATTCGCATCTTTCTATCTCAAAACTAATCTTCACTGTTATCTCGCTGTTTCGTTATTCAGACAACTCATGTTGTTATTTTGTCCATTTCTCAGAGTTTTCTACCTCGTGAATTGCCCCATTCTATTTCTTTTTCACAAATATGGGCTCATTTTCTTTTCAGGTTGCTAAAGACACGTCAAAAGCAATACTGTAGTTAATTACTTTGGAAGTTACTCAATTTACTTAAAATACCTATGCAATTGCAATAAAAGTTTATCAAGGCAGTCGAAACCCTAGCATCATACATAGATTATACAAGAGGGATAAAAACATTTATTTATTTCACATTTTATAAGGCAGGTCAAATGCCCCTATTTTATTTCATAGGTTGTACATTGCACCCCAAAATCCAGGTCTATTTACTATTGGCTTAATAGCCCTTTATATATCAACTTTAGATTGGATGACATAACTGCCTACTTTAGATGGAACTTCTTAGTTTTCAATTTAGTTTGGAATCCCTAGATGTTTAATTGCTTTACAATATATGTCTTGGTCATTTACTGCAGGGTGAATGACATA
>NC_090760.1:9712413-9716766 GCF_036898095.1 Palaemon carinicauda | reverse complement strand
AGAGTCCTTCGACAGCTTCTCTCTCTCTCTCACTCTCTCTCACTCTCTCTCTCTCTCTCTCTCTCATAGTGTATCCTTTTCCCTTTCTTCTCCTCCTTCCTTTCCCCAGGAATCAAGCATCACAAATTATCTGTTCAAATGGACGTTACTCTCTCTCTCTCTCTCTCTCTCTCTCTCTCTCTCTCTCTCTTCCTCTTCCTCTCTCTCTCTCTCCTCTTCCTCTCTCTCCTCTCTCTCTCTCTCTCTTCTCCTCTCTCTCTCTCTCCTCTCTCTCCCTCTCTCCGTGTCACATCTCAGAGAGAGAGAGAGAGAGAGAGAAGAGAGAGAGAGAGAGAGAGAGAGAGAGAGAGAAAACATCTTTTCTGGTCTTGTTGTGTTCCAACGGAAAAACGTTTTTATAGTGACCCCTATTACTCACCTCTTCGCCCCCTACCCTACCCCTACCCCCTACCCTCTCCCCTACCCTATACCCCTCTCCCCTACCCCATGCCCCCCTCCCTCTCAGGAAGGGTTTGCCCGTGATGGTCACTCTCATGAGAGCTTCTTGCGCATGGCTATTATGCAATACAGTTTCTATTGTGACCCGTGGACTTCCCCCCCCCCCTCCCCCCCCACGGCCGTATGCGTATGCATGCATGTGGATGCAGTGGAATGTGTGCATTCGTGTGAATGCGTCCGTATATATGTATGCATGTGAATACGTTAGTGTGAATGCATCCAAGTGTAGTTGTACGTTATGCATGCATTTTCTATATTTATTGTCGTATCCATGTGAATGTGTATGTATACGCGCGCTCGCGCGTGCACACACACACACTTGTATATATATATATATATATATATATATATATATATATATATATATATAATATATATATATATATATATATATATATATGTGTGTGTGTGTGTGTGTGTGTGTGTATGTATATATATATATATATATATATATATATATATATAATATATATATATATATATATATATATATATATATATGAATCTTTACGTGTATGTGCTTGTATTTGAATACATGTTTATGCAGGACATACATTTACTGCATGTATGTATATGTATTCTTGTCAATACATACTCCATTAACCATGCGTTTCAATGTGTACGAACAATTTCAGTTTTGAGAGTATATACGTATAGATAAAATGTATTGAATGCATATGAACAGTATGTATAAATCCATGTATATACACATTTATGTATGGGAGCGTGTGACAGTATATACTCGTATTTATGCATACATTTGAATGGGTATGCGTCTATACATTTTGGTAGATGTTTATGTATATATGTATATTTGTGAATATTTATCATTTATACACCCTTATGAATGTAAAATATATATGCAGTTACGTATTCATGTATGCATTAATACGCATACATGCATGTGAATTTGTAAATATTTATGCATGCATGCATATTTGTTTAAGTCAGTTTTATTGTCATGTAAAATCATGCTTATATATATAGTAAATACATACGAATTTCAATATTAATTAATGCATAAGAGGTGAGAGATCATTAAGTTATTAAAGTTTAGGAAAAGTTATTGAAAAAACGATTTTAGGAAAGCTAAGGTTAAGGTTAATTAGTACCGTAACTGTGTTATTATTCAAAGAGCAAATAGTCAAACAATAATCATACGAATTATAATCGTTACTTCATAATTTTTCAAAATTAATTGCACAAATATTTTTCATGATACGGTATTATATGTATTTTTTAACCCTCTAAAAATGTCATAAGTTCCATGGGTTGAATATTACATATTTTGTATACTCTTCGATTTATTTAGGTTAAAAATTGCATACCAAAAAAAAAATTAGAAAATGGGGATGTATACAGTATAAGTCAGTTTTTGTTCTGAATATTTTTTTAAGAAATAACCAACATCTAAAGCAACGTCCTTTGTAAGGGTAGACCGAACTTCTCCACCCCCCACCTCCCGCCCTCTTGATGCCAACGGTCATTACGTCATACGTCACATCAGCCTGTTCATTCAGGACGTCACTGTAGTAGTAGGAAGTGGTACAACCTTCACAATTCAGCCTCAGGAACTACCAATTGTTTGGGATGAAGTCCTACTTATCCTCGAGGAAGTTCTGTGCGTTAGGAAAAAGTATATGACCCATATACAGAGGAGTCCCTTCTTCTGAAAATTCAATAGGGATCTGTTTTCATTCCTGTGGGATGCCAGGAAACAAAGGTGGCTCTATGATATGTATTGTATTGAAATAACGATAAGGAGAAAAGGAAGGCAGATATATATATATATATATATATATATATATATATATATATATATATATATATATATATATATATATATATATAGATATAGATATATGTGTGTGTGTGTGTGTGTGTGACTGTGAGTGTTTGTGCGTTTTAGAGTGTATATATGCGTATACGTTTGAATATATATTTGCATAATATGGCCATATATAATCTGCCATACACATATCATTTTAAATGCCAAGATAACTCTTGGATCCAATGTGTTACAAATACCTTTATCTCACTTGCATTAAAAGCATACTTGGTTTCTCAAGAACACATATACGCATATACAGATAGATTGACAGCATGCCATAACTGTTTAAATGTCAGCACGTACGAACTAGACATTCATCAGGTATGCGAATGATCGTTACTAAATATCCAAGACGCATTGTTAGCACCACAAAGTTAAAAGACCCTGATGGAAATCATTATGCTGCTTCCTTTCACAGCCCAGACAGGAACACAAATCAAAGTTACACCGAAGTTCTCAAAAGTATTCTTTCATCTTCGGTTTCGAAAACGTCATAAAACTCATCAAAGTTTTTTACCTTTGGATTCCGTGTCCGATATTTTTTGCATTCGATTCCTCCCCCCTCCCTCCCCTACCCTCTCCATCTCCTAGCACACCACACCCCCACCGTACTATACGTATTCATTTGCTTCTATTTCCTTCTATTACCATTGAAGTTTCTTTCATTTGGTTTCGATGTCTGTTTCCGTGCCTGCGCCGGACAATGACCCCTGCCGGTGCCATTTATACCCTAAAAGATACCCCTGATGACTAACACGCCGTTGTCTCCTACCATTGTCCGCTTCACTCTCCTCCCAGGTATTAAGGTAAAAAGGCATACGTAATACAGATTAAATTTCGCTGCTATTATCAACTCTCTTTTTACTTTATTACTCCTTTTTCTTCTCTCCTCCCTTGTCCTACCCACCTCACCCCTCTCTCTCTCTCTTGGCCATACCCTTGCCCTACCCACCTTACCCCCACCCCCTCAAGGTTGCCCCTGACCCCACCTTTTTCTTTCCGCTGTCGAGTTCTCTTTTTATTCCTCTCGTCTTCACCCCAAGGCGAGTATCTCTGGCCATCCTTTCTTCCCTCGCACCCTTCTTGTTTTCTTGTCCCTTTGCCTGCCTGACGTCAAGATGAAAAAGAGGAATAAAAGAGGAGGAGGAGGAGGAGGAGGAATAAGTGAAAGGAAGAGCAGGGAGAGAAGTCATCCTCATGTCCAAGAGGAAAGAGGGACCAGAAAAAACAACCAGAAAGAAGGTCCAGGCAAATTTAAGTATTTACGCGACTGAAGATTTAGTGGAGGACGAATTAAGAACGCCAGACGGAGATCTCGGAGAAACGGATAGACGAAATGAAGAGAAAGACAGATAGCCAGGCGGACAGACAGAGACAGAGAGAAGAATCGTGAGCTATGAACCGTCAGGGGGACAGGAGCTGTGGGAAGATCTGTCCATGGAAGTCTCTCACCGCCCATTATTCGGCCTTCTGCCTGAGACCACTTTTTGCTGAGGTACTGACCAGCGGTCATTGCTACGACAGACCAAGAGGGAATGGAGAGAGAGAGAGAGAGAGAGAGAGAGAGAGAGAGAGAGAGAGAGAGAGAGAGAGAGAGAGAGAGGTGGAGGAGGGTAGATTAGCAGTTGCATATTCCACAATGAATTGTTTGTTCGATAATTAGATATTTTTTTTTTATGAAAATGGGTTTCTCCTTTTGATTAGTTATAAGACTTCTTTAACTAATAATTCTTTCTATTTGATAATGAACTTAAGCTTTGATTTAATAAATCAAATCGCATTGACTCAGTTTTTTTTCCTTTTCTCAAAAAAAAAATGGAAAAAAAAGATCAACGAACCACAGATCTAGAATTAACGCCCGATGCCATACAACTGTCAAGACCTCCCCCCCTCCCCTCCCCCTTCCCCCTCCCCCCTCCCTCCGTCTTCACCCCTCCACCTCCCTCCTTCATTTGCAAACATCCTCCCTCTCTCCCCCCTCCACCCAGACGGTCGGAAAAGAGAGAGGAAGGAGATGAAAATGA
>NC_090760.1:9702413-9707413 GCF_036898095.1 Palaemon carinicauda | reverse complement strand
TATTTCTGACGATATGTTGTACATTATTTTTACTCTATTTCAAATATCGTTTAATATCTCGTATTATTGTTATTAAATTACCTCTATGTTATCCTCATTGTTATTATTATCATGCCACGCTCAAAACTGAAAAAAACCAAAATAGAGTATTTCTGACAATATGTTTTACATTATTTTTTCTCTACTTCCAATATTTATATTTTCATTATTTGCAGTTCTGTATATATTTCATTTTTATTTAAAATTATTTAAATGTTTATAGAACTTTTTGTGACTATAAGTTTTCTAGAAGGGATAATATGTAATGAAAGAAATACTTTTACCTTGTTAAATGCTGAACGTAATGGGTACCGAAATTATGACTTATTATCAATATTTCTATAATGGATTTTGTACGTCTAATAATTCGGGTTTTTTAATTGTATGCATAATCCGTATCATAAATTCCAGAATAATAATAATAATAATAATAATAATAATAATAATAATAATAATAATAATAATCGGTGACAATTTTTTTTCAGGATAATAATTACATTTGAATTTGATTACACAATAGTAAATGTAATTAGAATTATCCTTTATTAACTGAATGCTTTCAATAATTAATTCTTAATTTTTATCCTACTATTTTTCAAAATTATTTCTCTTATTTTATATGATGAAGAAAAAGATAAAATTATAAGGTAAATTTATTACAATATTTTGTACTCGCATCCAACCATATATATATATATATATATATATATATATATATATATATATATATATATATATATATATATATATATATATATATATATATGTGTGTGTGTGTGTATATACATATATGTATAAATGTATATATATATATATATATATATATATATATATATATATATATATATATATATATATATATATAATGTGTGTGTGTTTGTGTAAGTGTATGTATGTATGTATGTATAAATGTGTATTTTCTTTGTATTAATTTAATACCTACATATTACTGATTAATTTAGAAAATTTCTAGTCAATGTATTGAAAAATCTGCAAGGTATAAATTTACTGCTAGTGATAATAGTAATTATAATATTGTTAGTAGGCCTGCTGTAGTACCTATGATAATAAAAATAGCAATGATAATAAAGATGGGGATTATAATATTATCATTATTTCTATTATCGTTTCATTATAGAATTATTATCTCATCATTATCAATTTGATTATTATTATTTTCCAGAAACAACGAATGTTTTATAATTGCTTGCATATTTTAAGAAAATTTATCAGTAGCAATAATAATGAAATTCTGTTATATAAATGTGTTATTCTTCATTAACATAAAAGATATATAAAATGTGAAAAACTCAGAGTAATTTACACTTGATAATTCTTAAGAATTGATTTCGTCCGCATTTCTCATCCAAATTTTTAAGAAAAATTTCCAATTTTTTTTTCCATTTTAGCTGCTATTTCTGTCCATTAACCTACTGTTTATTATTATTATTATTATTATTATTATTATTATTATTATTATTATTATTATTATTATTATTATTATTATTATTATTATTATTATTATTATTATCGTGAATAGTGATATGGTCGCTGCCGTGCCGCAGTTCAGTTTATTATTTGATTTTTGAGCAAATTTTAAATTTATTTTCGTATACTCTTCATTTTTTTTCACTTGAATATGCATAATTAATTATTCCTAAATTCACTTGTTCATTTCCATAAGCATTATATTTTATACTTCACTTATAGGCTATATATAAATAAATATATATATATATATATATATATATATATATATATATATATATATATATATATATATATATATATATATATATAATTTTTTGTCTATAAAGTATAAATCTTTATATGTATGTACATATATTAATAGGTTATATATATAAATGTATATATAAATATATATACACAGTATATATATATATATATATATATATATATATATATATATATATATATATATATATATATATATATATATATATATACACACAGAATGTATATATATATATAAATATATATATATATATATATATATATATATATATATATATATATATATATATATATATATATATACAGAATGTATATATATATATAAATATATATATATATATATATATATATATATATATATATATATATGCTCTTACAAAGATTTATACATGATTCCATACATAGGTATAAGCTTGTGTATTCAAAACACTTAGAAACTACATTATTTGGTATCGAAAATTTAGTCAATGATAATTTAATCAACATAAATTTACTTATTATTAATGATCTCTTTATCAGAAGTATCGACTTTTATGATAACAACAACAAAAATAATAAAATAGTAATCGAAATATTAATTATAGAAATTAACAATAAAGCGATTGATGATAATTTCAATCTAATTAAAGACGTGATACGATACATCCGAAATAAAAGAAAAAAAAAATAATAAAAAAAAAAAAAGTTTCCTATTTTCAAACTTCATTTTTTAGTCCGTTCATTTTTCATCGGGAAAACAGAAACATTTTGTAATTAGGAGAACATTTTTCTTTTATCCCTGGCATATTTCCACCTCTAATCCATCAACGTTTTCCATCCATTATGTTTTTAAAACGAGCGCTAAGCGTCTGAAGCTCTATCCAGCTCTATCTCCTTTTGTAATTGTTAATGGTAAATGTTTTCCATAAAACGTTTTGGAAGATATAAACATTTATGAGTGAGTTTTTTATTTTCGTTTTTGCGGATCTTCTCTTCATAAGCTTTTTTTTTTCATAGATATTTTATTCGCATTATGCGCAGAATTCATTCGCAATGCTTCGTTGTCGATTTATGTGTTTTGCAATATTTTTATGATATTCGTCTAATTTATTGAAATACAAGCATGGCGAGGATATATATATATATATATATATATATATATATATATATATATATATATATATATATATATATATATATATACATATATATATATTTATATATATATATATATATATACATATATATTTATATATATATATATATATATATATATATATATATATATATGTATGTATGCATGTATGTATATATATGTGTGTGTGTATGTATATATATACATATACAAATTATTTATATATCTATTTATTTATATTTTTATAAATAACTCTTTTACTTGATATTTCTGCCTATATTTCCATTAAATCATATTTTCAAAATATTGTTTCATAGATTTTATTTTTACAGATATTAACAGCGATATTATTAATATTATTATTATTATCATTATTATTATTATTATTATTATTATTATTATTATTATTAATGTCTTCATCATCATTATCATTATTATTATTATTATTATTATTATTATTATTATTATCATTATTAACAGTAGCAGTTATAATAGCAGTGATAGCTATAGATTTATTCGAATAATTAATCAAGACAATCCTTAAATAATTTTATGATTATTATTTCGGGTTTAGTAGTAGTAGTAGTAGCGGTAATAGTAGTAGTAATTAAGAAATGAATGGTTTTTAATTGACTTAATTAAGAATCATAATAGATATGATAACAGAATTCGGTCATTTATCATTGAGATTATTTGAGTCTCATTATAATCATTATTAACATTATTTTGATAATATAGTTTTTTGTTTGTTGTTATTATTATTATTATTATTATTATTATTATTATTATTATTATTATTATTATTATTATTACCACGGAATTTAAATGAACTGATGTATCCAATTGAAGAATCGTTAAATATTCATGCTAATATATATTAATATAATCAATGTTATTTAACAGGATTGTTATGTACGTACAATTATAAATATGGTTTTGCTTTATGTTCAATTATTAATTTCTTATACATTAATTTAAAAGATTTTTCTTACTCTATTTCCTTGATTGAATTTTATTTTAATTCATGAAAACTTAATTTTGGATCATTAAAATAGTTCATGTAAACTAATTTCTAATCATTTTGTCGGTAATAGGAACCCATTATTATTATTATTATTATTATTATTATTATTATTATTATTATTATTATTATTATTATTATTATCAAGAGACAGCAAAATATACAAAATAGTATAATTATTTATCTAATTAAGTTGTTGAATAGAACAAGCCCTGGTTAACAAAATTAGGATTATTTTTCACATGTACATGTATATGTACCTTCATACAAAAATCGCTTCTTATATCATTATTCTTCTTCAATAAAAAAATAAATATAATAAGGTGATATTTTTAAAGCATAGTCTAATTATAGTAGATTTCTAGGATAATTTCTTTCCCTTGAATTTATTCACACATTTAGATATTGGAGAGCATATCATTATATAGCTACTGTATATATATGGTACTTTATATATATATTTATATATATATATATATATATATATATATATATTTATATATACATACATATATATAAATATATACATATATATGTATTTATATATATAAATATACATATATGTATGTATTTAAATATATTTATATATATATGCATATATATATATGTATATATATATATATATATATATATATATATATATGTCTGTATGTGTATAATGTATATATACAGTACTGTTTAGATATAAAAAATACTTTATATATGCAGTGTAATATATAATTATATATATATATATATAGACATATATATATATATATATATATATAATTAAATATTGCAAAGTGTATCATTATATAGCTACTGTATATATAAAATAATTCATATATAAATATATATATATATATATATATATATATATATGTATGTATGTATATATACACACAGTATATATGTGCATGTGTGTTTGTATGTGTGTACATTATAAATTATAGATACTGTAAAGACATAGAAGTACATTATATGTACAGCGCAACTTCTAATTATTTATATATATATATATATATATATATATATATACATATATATATATATATATATATATATATATATATATATATATATATATATAGA
>NC_090760.1:9694913-9697413 GCF_036898095.1 Palaemon carinicauda | reverse complement strand
ATATATATATATATATATATATATATATATATATATATATATATATATATATATATATATATATATATATATATATGTATGTATATATATGTATATATATAGTGTGTGTGTGTATGTGTAAATATACATATATACATTATATATGTGTGTATACAGCATATAAAACAAGCTGAATATATATGTATATATATATATATATATATATATATATATATATATATATATATATATTCAGCTTGTTTTATATGCTGAATACAGCATATAAAACAAGCTGAATATATATGTATATATATATATATATATATATATATATATATATATATATATATATATATATTATATATATATATATATATATATATATATAATACAAGAATTAATTGTGCTTAAGTAAATCCTATTCTTTAATGTTTTTTTACTATCGTGATATCTTTGTATTTGGTTGTATTTATTTTTCCCATTAAAAAATTATTTGGTGTTTTACCAATTGCCTGCTAAATTTAGTTGTACTTCGTATCTGAATTAAGAGCTTTGCAAACTTCATATGATTGTGTGTATATATATATATATATATATATATATATATATATATATATATATATATATATATATATATATATATATACACACAGTATATGCTCTACTTTAAAATTAAATTGCCTAGTTTATTTTTTTAGTAATGTCATCCCTTATAATATACTTAATGATATGCTACGCAATATAATGTTCTCCTCGTGTATTTTATTTCTACAATTGATTCAGGCTTTAGAACTAAAATTCAAAAGCAAAAAGAAAAAAAAAAGTAAGTTAAGTCAGCAATACTAAAGCTACCCCTCGTGTAAAACCGTACGTTTTCTGTTGATTGATTTGTCATCGAAGATCGTTTTTTCTTATTGGATTTTTCAATTTTTTCCTCTCTTCTCTTCCTGTGAATAGACTTAAAGCAATTCTTTGATAAGTCATTAATTCATACTTCTCAATTGTTTTTAATCTATAAAAAGCATATATAAGAACGTATCAGCATATACTGATAAGTAAAATAAGTCAAAAGCAACGATAACATGCTTCCATGCCTGAGAGAAGACGGGGAAAACAAAACTAGCCCTAATATACTTGGGTATAGGGTCCATTATAGCAACCCACCTCGTAATGGCAAGATGTTCCGATGATGCAAGCTGCAAAAGACAGGCAAATAATCCGGAAGATAAAAAAGGATTACCTGAAATCGCAGTCTTAGATTAAAGATCAAGATAAGCGTATTGCAGTAGTAGGCGCATAATGTAGTGGAGAATGGAAAAAATTTAGACTCTCTCTCTCTCTCTCTCTCTCTCTCTCTCTCTCTCTCTCTCTCTCTCTCTCTCTCTCTCTATGCCAACTTAGAACCATTGATTATTGAGGGAACACAGACATATATATATATACAGTATATATATATATATATATATATATATATATATATATATATATATATATATATATATATATATGTGTGTGTGTGTGTGTGTGTGAGTGAATGCGCATATGTGCACATTTTGAAGGAGAAACAAAGGAAGTAAAAGAGAATACTATTATTATTGGTAGAAGGAAAGTCAGAAAGAAATAATAAATTTTAAAAAATGATGATAAATGATGATAAAGAAAAGTAGATAAAAATTATGATATTGAACATAATCAGACGTAGTAATACCATGGAAACACATACATACAGTATATATATGTATATATATATATATATATATATATATATATATATATATATATATATATATATATATATACAAATTTATATATATAGATATATTTATATATTATATATTGTGTGTGTAGAGTGAGAGAGAGAGAGAGAGAGAGAGAGAGAGAGAGAGAGAGAGAGAGAGAGAGAGAGAGAGAGAGAGAGAGAGAGAGAGAGAGATACATTAGTTAAAAGGCATAGAGGCTGAGAAAGGAAGAAGAGCAAGGGAAAGAGAAGAAGGGAGTAAAAGAAAACTAAGGCTGTTCCAGAAGAATGGGAAAAACAGTAGAAAAAATGGAAGGGGTAAATAGATATGGGAAAACAAACGAAGTAAGATAATAAGAGGAACTGAGAGAATAATATATAGAAAGGAACTAGAAGGTATAAAGGGAAAAAACGAGATGTAACAACCTAGAAGAAGAAGGAGAAGATGAAGAAGAAGAAGAAGAAGAAGAAGAAGAGGAAGAAGAAGAAGAAGAAGAGTCGAGGTCGGCGGTAGCCCGTGGTGGGAACCGGGATGTCCCAGGCCATAGAATGCAACTCCTCTCCTCTCCGGCCGGACTGACCACTGTCCAGTGAAGACGGAAGGGGAATCTACCTTTTCACAATGCCCCTTGGCCATACCCTCGGTCAGCTGCATTTCCATAAGAATATGCCCGAATAATCTGCGCCCTTTGCAATGACCCTGCAAGATGATGGGAAGGATATGCTGCTTTCTAGTGGAAATCTTCAAAGGGGCCCCTTTGGCCAGGCGAAATGCGGCCGAGG
>NC_090760.1:9676867-9679367 GCF_036898095.1 Palaemon carinicauda | reverse complement strand
CCTTTTGAAATATGTAATGTCTTTATTTTTATCCTTGTATTTTCCATTAATCTAAAATTGTATTTATGGGTAATCTCAGTTTGGAGTTAATTTTCTTTATAGTTTTCAATCTTTATCCCATTCTTTTTAAGTTGAAAGGCATTTCTTGTTACTCTACATTGGGGAAAATATTTTTTTTTTATTTCTTTCGAGTGATTTGTTAATACTTTTGTTTTATGAGCAGAATCATTGTGATAATTATATTAACATCCCTGACTTTTATTTTTTTAAGTATTTAATTTTATTTTTCATTACTTCTCATATCGTTTATTTGTTTAGTTATATCCTTTCCTCACTGGGCTATTTTTCCCTATTGGAGCCCTTGGGCTTACAACATCTGGTTTCTTATCTATGGTTGTAGCCTAGCTAGTCGTATTAGTAGTAATAATAATAATACTAATGTGTATATATATATATATATATATATATTATATTTATATATATATATATATATATATATATATATATATATGTGATATATATATATATATATATAATATATATATATATATATATATATATAATATATATATATATATATATATATATATATATATAGCAAAGGGCTGCCGTTAGATTTTGCCAGTCATCTCTATCTCGAGCTTTTAAATCAATACTTCTTCCTTCATTATCTCCCACTTCACGTTTCATAGTCCTGAGTCATGTAGGCATAGGTCTTCCAACTGATGCCTTTTAGAGCCCAGTTGAAAGTTTGGTGAAATAATCTCTCTTGGAGAGTGCGAAGAGAATGCCCAAACCCTCTCCATCTACTCCTCACCATGATATCATCCACATATGGCACTCTGGTAATCTCTCTTATAGTGTCATTATTAATCCGGCCATTTAACTCCCAATATTCTTCTGAAGGGTTTTTTTTTCAAATCTACATAATCTGTTGGATGTCGTTTCATTGTCATACCACGACTCGTGTCCATACATAAATACCGCTCTCACTAAACTGATATATAGCATGATTTTTATATGTATTTTAGGCTGTTTTATTTCGAAATTTTACTTAACCTAGCCATTGTCTGATATGATTTTTTTTCAATCTTTCATTAAACTCCAATTCTAAATATCCTGTATTGGAGATCTTAGTTCCTAAATATTTAAATGATTCCACCTCATTAATCCTTTCTCCTTCCAATGGTATTTCATCTTCCATTACATATTACGTTCTCATTATCTCTCTCTTCTATTTATCTTGAGCTCAGCCTCGTGATATTTCATGCATTCTGGTAAGCAAGCTTTGCAAGTCTTGTAGTGTTGTTCTAATAACGAGTGTCATCAGCATACTCTAGGGCTAATCTAGATTAAGAGATATATATTGTTGTAAAAGATAATCACAGAAACAATTGTCAACTGCAGATTTTGAAGGTTATTTTTCGTTATTCATTCATCCAACGATAAAGACCCAGGTGTTGAACTGGCCTATCTGTGATCAGGTTTAATGTAGATTTTATTTTTGTTTGTGTTATATGTAATTAATTGTCATTGATACCAACAAAGGATAAATTCTCCTCCTTCAATTCCTCGCATTGCTATGTACAACAACCGCATTGTCAATCTTCGAAAGTAATTTTCTTAAGAGGAAATCAATGCACTTGCATCCACCTTCCCCCTCTCTCCTGACCACCAAGGCCTCCTCATCGGAAGTAAGGCCAAGAACAACCCACCCTGGCCTCCCCTCCCCCCCCACCCCCTACCCCAACGACCTGTCCCGCCCAACTGCCTCTTGCAATTTCCCCAAATCTAATGACGAGGCCCGAATTGGCAACGGACGGTAATGTCCACTGGCCCTGCCGCCTTTGGACCAGGGTGGTAGATTAGTGTAGACACACCCTACACCCTCCCACCCTTACCTTACTACCCTACCCTCCCATAGGGCCAACACCCTATTACCTCCCTTTCCTTCATTACCCTGATCGCCCTCCCTATACCTACCCTCCCTCCCCAAACCAACCCCGACACATCCATTCCATCTTCCCAACCACATATAGTAACCCCTTATTCGAACCTCTTCCCCCCCCCTCTCCTTCCTCCCCCTCCCCCGAGATAGGCTCCTTCCTTCCTCCTTAAACAATCACATCTCATCTATTGCTATTCTCCTTCCATCTCCACTCTCCCCCCGTTTCTGCCAAACCATTTTTTTTCCTTCCGCTGGACATTCCCTCTCTTCCCCTTCTCTTCCACTGCAGCTACTGCATCATCTTCTTCTTCTTCTTCTTCTTCTTCTTCTTCTTCTTCTTCTCTTGTATGCCTCTTCTTTTAGTCCTTCTCCTCCTTTCTCCCACGGCCGGCGCTCCTTTTATTCTTCATATTCATCGTTACCCTTTTCGCTGGACAACAGCTCTCAAGGGTTTTGGGTTTTTTAGGTCTTGTCCACCTCTCTCTCTCTCTCTCTCTCTCTCTCTCTCTCTCTCTCTCTCTCTCTCTCTCTCTCTCTCTCTCTCTCACTCAC
>NC_090760.1:9661867-9671867 GCF_036898095.1 Palaemon carinicauda | reverse complement strand
GATTTACTACTAATTTGAATTTGGCTATAAAAATTTCACCTGAATGAAATAGTGATTTGTTTGTAAACTCCTCAGAAGATAAAGAGGTCTTCGTTAGAATCACTGATGAAAATCTTCAAGAATTATCTGTTCAGAATCGTTAGAATCACTATTATTATTATTATTATTATTATTATTATTATTATTATTATTATTATTATTATTATTATTATTACTGGGTAATAGGGAAAACCGCTGGTTATTGTTAAAAGGAAATTGAATTAAAATCGTTCAAAAGAAGAAAATTCAATTAGAATCGTTTAAAGAAGAAAATTGAATTAAAATCGTTTAAAAGAAGAAAATATAAAATGAGTTTATTTTCAGATTAATTTATTCAAGAACTTGAATGAAACTGGAACTGCTAGTTAAGATGCGGTTGATATATACCGTAAGTACCCCCCCCCCCCACATTACATTAAAACACCTATTATATATTAATTTCGGTGCTTTACATACTTGCTCCCCTCCTACCTCCTCCCTCCCTCCCCCCTCCCTCCTCCCTCTCTCCCTCTCCCCTCTCTCTCTCCCTCCCCCTTTATTATCCCATACCTCCAACTCTCAGGTCTGAATATGAATTTGGGATGTTCTAAGATAATTTAGTGTACACCTTGTGTAGCGTACACCCACTGACAGTATACCACAATATCTCCCCTCCCTCTTCAATACCCCCCCCCCCTCCCATCATCCCCCCCCCCTCCACACACCTACCTGATGATTCTTCCAGATTTTAAACTATCCCCCTTTCATCCTTCATCTCCCCTTCTACCTCCGCCTTTGAATCCTTTCTGAAGTTAGGGGGTAGGGGGAAAGGGGGTTTCTGTGCTTGAAGTAGGGGAAGGGAAGGGGAGGGGAGGGGGGGAAGGAGGCACAAGCTTGCACATTAAAGTGCTCACCAGGGAAGTAAATTTCCCCTGTCGTCGCATACCTCGTAAACAACGGGACAAATCGTGTGTAGACAAGAGAAGACTTTGGTAATTAATATTGCTTCAGAAATGCATAACCTCCCCCCATATTCCCCCCCCCCCACCCACCCCCGGGGGGTTCCTGTAGCCTTCGCCCACCCCTTGTTGCGTGTTTCTCCCCATGGATAAATTACCAACGTTGCATGCATTAATGGTCCACATTTACGGAAGGGGGAGAGGGTTTTTTTTCTCTGCCGATTTTCTCGTTTTAGGTTTTTTTTGCAAAATTTTTTTGTTTTCGGTTTATATTCTGTGGTCTATTTCCTTTTTTTTTTTTTTTTTTTTTTTTTTTTTTTTTTTTTTTTTTTTTTTTTTTTTTTTTGCTAGATTAGCTATTTACCTCCTAGTTGTGTTCAAAATCGGGGTTCTACTCGTAATAGGTATCTCGCTCTTATGTACTTTGTATTTCATTTGGATAAATATTTTGCGTTGCTGTACAACTATGAAAGTTTTTTTTTTTTTTTTTTTTTTTTTTTTTTTTTTTTTTTTGCATGTACTTGCAATTTGTTTTTACAAATATGATGGACTGTCATTTGCGTGCCTGATTGCCTGCTGAAATGGGATACATATCAAAAGAAAAGTAGTTGATGCAGGTTTTAAATACATTACTGTAACTATATTTAATGAAAGAATGGAGTGGATGTTGGTTTGAGTTGTTTCATTAGAATGTTGTTGAGACTTGGGTGTGTGATAGTTGATGTTTCCAGACAGTACTGTGTTGATTGGTGTTGGTGAAGAGAAACTGCAAAAACTAGTTGAATAGTTCAAAGCGTTGTAAGGATGATGGGAGATTAAATATTCAAAAGGATAATGGAAGAATAAGGGTTGATATAAATATTTTGTAGTGTATTTAACTGATCATACTAAGATCGCAAGAAATTTGGAAGAGCCCCTTGTATAGTCTGAGGGTATAAGGGGAAATTGTGAACCAACCCTTCCTCTATAGAAGTGTAGTGTGGAAATGTTTGAGCCAACTCCCATCTATAGAAATGTAGTTTGGAAATTTTTAACCAACCCCTCCTCTACAGAAGTAGAGTGTGAAATTTTGGAACCAGCTCCCCTGTATAGAAGTGTGGAAATTTTGAAACAACTCCCTTCCATAAAAGTGTGTGGAAATTTTGAAACAATCCCCTTGTACAGAAGTAGAGTGTGAAATTTTTGAATCAACTCCCCTCTATAGAAGTGTGTGGAAATTTTTGAACCATCTCCCCTCTATAGAAACGTAGTGTGGAAATTTTTAACCAACCCCTCCTCTATAGAAGTAGAGTGTGAAAATCTAGAACCAACTCCCTTCTATTGAAGTGTGTGGAAATTTTGAAACAATCTCCCTCTATAGAAGTACAGTGTGGTAATTTTAAACCAACTCCCCTCTATAGAAGTGTAGTGTGGAAATTTTGAACCACCTCCCCTCTATAGAAGTGTAGTGTGGAAATTTTGAACCAACCCCTCTATAGAAGTATAGTGTGGAAATTTTGAACCAACTCCCCTCTATAGAAGTGTAGTGTGGACATTTTGAACCAACTCCCCTCTATAGAAGTGTAGTGTGTGTGTGTGGGTGATGACTATGAATGAAAGGAAAAACGATTGCAGATACTAGAATGAACAGTTGGTGTAATATGTAGTGTAACAAGAGTCTGTAGGGTAAGAAGTATATGTAAAATTGGTCTAAAGGTTTTTATTGGAGAAATGAAGAATAGGCGTATTTAGAAATTTAGCCAAGGATAGAGGTCGTTCTATAGATGAAGTAGGGAAAAATTATAAGAAGAGTCTTTAATATCCAGGAAGAACAATAGTGCCTGAATGATAGGGGTGAATGGCCCAGTGTGTGTGGGGGTTTCGACGATTTGCTGATGAGATTTAGTGTAATGGCAATGACGACATCGATCAATATTTGTGGTTAAAGGGGAGAATGGTGGTGTTAAATGCCACTGGCTACGAGGCAACATTTTATTGTCCGGATATTCCATAAGAATTAGCAGTTAAAGGTGTCTGTGAGCCACCCTCTGTTTGGGGAAACGGCCTGATGCTGAAAACATACATACATAAATACAACATCAACAAAAAAACAACAACAAAAACAACAACAACAACAACTAATGCAGCCGTTTCTAGTCCATGGCAGGAGAAAGGCCTAAGACATGTCAATTCATATTTGGGGTTTGGTCAGTTTACATCACCACGCTGGCCAGTGCGAATTGGTGATGGTGGGAGGTTTTCGTCTGATCGCTTACAGCAATCCAACCTAGTATGGGTGGCCCTTACTAGTACAGCGTCGCTGATCATAGCGATAAGCCAACCCTTTCACCGCGCGAAGGTATCCTCACTCGGAAAGGGATATATATATATATATATATATATATATATATATATATATATTCTTTTGTTTATTTCTTTACATTTTCCATTCGGTACTTTTTTCTTCATCTTTCTCGATTATTTCTCTTTCCCCATTTCCCAGTTATCTCTCTCTCTCTCTCTCTCTCTCTCTCTCTCTCTCTCTCTCTCTCTGGTAATGTCATTCGGGTGTTTAAATACGCGTCATTCCTCCTTTCGCTTATTTTGTCCCATCCGGTATTTTTCCCCTTTTAACTCTTAAATGATTATGTAATTCGTTTTATCATTTCTGCTAAATTCGTTCTGCAATTGATATCATTTCGCATTCATGCAAAGTCAGCAATGTACTGCATTTGCCTCAACCCCTTTTTTTTTATCTCTTAATTCGTTTATTCATTTATTCATTTACTTCTGTGTCCAACCCGTTTGTATTTGCTGTAAAACATTTTATGATAAATTTTCAGAATTATTTTTAGATTGAGGATAATTGTTAGATATTTTCTTTACATTTAAAAACTTTTTTTTTAAGAGGAGCTAACTATTATTATTAGTAGTAGTATTAGTATTTTTTATTATTATTATAATTGTTATTATTATTATTTATTCATTATTTAATATCCATTATTTATTATTCATTATTTATTATTATTTATTACTATTTCTTACTATTTATTGTTATTATTTATTATTTATTATTTATTATTGATTATTTATTTATTATTTATTATTGATTATTTAGTATTTATTACTATTAGTTATATCATTTATTGTTATTAATATTTATTATTATTTATTATTATTATTATTATTATTATTATCAGCTAAGCTACTGCCCTAGTTGGAAAAGCAGGATGCTATAAGCCCAAGGGGTCCAACAGGGTAAAATAGCCCAGGGAGGAAAGGAAACAAGGACATAACCTTCGAGATAAGTAATGAACATTTAAAATAAAATATTTTAAGAACAGTAACAATATTAAAATAGATCTTTCATATATAAACTATAAAGATTTCAATAGATAGACCTGTGTTTTTTTAATTTGTTTAATTTATGATTGATTGCATTTCTCAGACGACTGATAGCGCTGTATTTGGCAATTTTAAGTAATACAATTCATACAGTATGGCAAAACTTTCTTCATGAAGCATTTCTTGAGAACTCTCCTATTTTAAACATATCTCAAATCTCCCATTTGTAAACTGCCTCAAATCATTATTAGGAAATATTCCAAAATTAGTAAAGTTCCTGTTAAAAAAAACTGATGAAAATCCCCTTTAGTAGAAAATCCCGAAATGAAAAAATACCCCAGCAAGAAAAATAACGTTATAAAAATCACGAGAAAATATACCACTAATTTTCTGATTTTGATATTGCCTCGTCAACACTTCAAATTTCATATCACCTCAACTGTCACATTAGGCATTGCTGAAACTCGCAAAATTTGACTCTGCTTTGAATAATTTTCTGGTGTGAGACTGTCTCAGTTCTCATATTTTGACATACCTCCAGCTCCGTGTGTGTGTGTTTTTTTTTTTTTTTTTTTTTTTTTTTTTTTTTTTTTTTTTTTTTTTTTTTTTTTACAATGACTTTTTCCCCCCAATTTTTTTCCAACGACTAGACCTTTGCTATTGCCTTAACTCTCTCTTAGTTTGACATATTTATCACCATATGTAAATCTGTCTTAAACACTACTTATATTGTATGTACTTTAACCGATTATTCTTTTTGAGGTTTACGCATAGCTTCAAGCATCGTATTTCAATGGTGCTTGAACTCCTTTATGGAAATGTTCTCCGGCTTCAATGTCTTTCATTGTTCAGCTTATTTTAGCTTCCGGTCCCCAATTTTTTTTTCGACGACTGGACCTTTGCTATTGCCTTAACTCTCTCTTAGTTTGACATATTTACCACTAGATTTAAAACTGTCTTTAACACTACTTAACTTTGTATTAACTTTAACTGATTACTCTTTTTAGGTTTACAAATAGCTTCAAGCTTCGTATTTCAATGGTGTTTGAACTCCTTTGTGGAAATATTTTCGACTTCCAATTCTTCGTCTATTAGCGTGCTTTCGTCCCATTCGTATGGGGTCGTATTTCAATGGTGTTTTAACTTTTTTATGGATATATTTTCGACTTTCAGTTCTTCGTCTATTAGCGTGCTTTCGTCCCATTCGTATGGGGTAACAAGGTTGCCTTCTTTTGAAGGACTTTGCTTTGGCTTTTGGTTGTGGACCCTAGTCCCGACCGACTGCCCTGCTTATCATCGCTTAGACCCCGGTAGCGTATGCAACCATCGCACTAAGCAATGTGTGGAAAGACAGACATATCACACTAAACACAAAGAAGCGGCTTCTTAAATCACTTGTTTTCCCCATCGCATCATACGGCTCAGAATGGTGGGTTTTAAAAGCTACAGATCGGAAAAGATTAGAAAGTTTTGAACTATGGTGTTACAGAAGAGTCCTTAGGATAAGCTGGATTGAGAAAAAGATTAACGTGGAAGTTCTACAAAAGATCAATATCGAAAAAAGATTACTTGACATTTTGGATGAAAGAAAACTTAACTTTTATTGGACACCAGGTTCGGAAACACAATACTCTGGAAAGAACGCTACTAATGGATCAGTCTATGGTACAAGAACGAGAGGAAGGCCTAAAACTAGATTGAGTGACAATATCAAGGAGATGTGCGGGCTAACGATGGTGGAGTTGGAAAGGAAGGCTCAAAACCGGAATGAATGGAGAAGTTTTGTGCAGAGGACCGTTCGACATCGAACACCCCGTACTTAATGATGATGAGCGTATGTTTTTGTTGTACCGACCACCATTACCCTTCCTCCCAGCAGCGAGGAGTCATGGCGTAGCTTTAATTTTTCAGCTTAATTTATCTCACGTGTTTTGATTTCTATAAACTTCTTCATTCATCTCCCATGCACACACAATCTTCGGTTCTTCTGCTGCCATAATTTTCAGTTTTCTGTTCCATAGTCTTTCTTCCAGTTTCCAAAATGATCGATTCTAGGGTATTTGTAATCATCTGTCTTGTATCTTCCACAATCTTCTGTTTCCCATCTTCCGTAATCTCCTGTGTTCCATCTTTCATAATCTTTTATTCTCCAGCTTCAACAATCTTCAGTTTTCTTTCTTCCATAATCTTTCATTCCATTCTCCAGCTTCCGTAATCTCCTGTTCTCTATCTTCCATTCTCTAGCTTCCACAGTCTTCCGTTTTTCATCTTCCATAACCTTCCATTCTCCAGATTCTACAATATCCTGTTCTCCATCTTCCATTGATTGATTGATTGATTGATTAATTTGACGTTCTCTTGCATCTCCATCTTCCATAATCTATTCTCCAGCTTCCATAATCTTCCATTCTCCAGCTTCCACAATCTCCTGTTTTCCACCTTCCATAATCTTCCATTCTCCAGCTTCCACAATCTCCTATTTTCCATCTTCCATAATCTTCCATTCTCCAGTTTCCACAATCTCGTGTTCGCCACCTTCCACAATCCTCTAATTCTCCAGCTTTCTATATCTCCCATTCTCCACCTTCAACAATCTTCTATTATCCGCCTTCCATATCTATTTTTTGCTTCCACGGTCATCCATTACCCTTCAATTATTTTCCCGTCTCCGACTCCTAAAATACCGAAATATTCATCCCTTAGCGTCAGGTACTTACGGCGGGACTAATACCTTTCCCCTTGATGAGATATGACATCATGGAATTCAATCACAGGTGTTTTGAATGCAATATGCATTGCTACAAAGCATACAGGACTTAGTCATGACGCCTGTTCTGTCACATCTCCTCCCCCCTCATCATGATGCGTAATGCCATAGAATTCATCAACACAAGCGTAGAATATCACTACCGTAATGCGTATATATATAGTAGCCTTGTGTATGATAACACCGTAATGCCATAGATGCGTAATGCCATAGAATTCATCAACACAGGCGTAGAATATTACTACCGTAATGCGTATATATATAGTAGCCTTGCGTATAACACCGTAATGCCATAGATGCGTAATGCCATAGATGCGTAATGCCATAGAATTCATCAACACAAGGGTAGATTATTACTACCGTAATGCGTATATATATAGTAGCCTTGCGTATGATAACACCGCTGAGGTATGTCAAAACAACCAGGGTTAATCGAAGCCGTACGTTCAATGCATAAATTTCTGATTATACGGGAAGCTCATCAAGAGACTGATGCATCATATAAATATTTTGTGGATGAAAGCACCAATTGCATTGGTGCATGGATGCATTACGCGTATAAGGATCAAAGCGCAGTATTCTTATTTATAAATACACCGAAACGTGTACTCATAACTGATGCATTTGCTGAAAGGTGGACATTATACATGAATGCATTCGTATGCGCATGCAGGCATGCGTGGTGTTTGTGAATTATTTCACAGGCAGACTTTATGCAAGAATGCATGCTTACGTTAATGCTCTATTTATTTTTAATACACCTAAAAATGTTTACCCATTCATGTTTGTATGTATATCTTGATGGCACATTTCATAAGCTTCTAAATGTTTGCTGGGCGTATTCATTATCAGATTGTGTCACGTATGAATACACAAGATGGCTAATATTAAAGAGGCATGTATTCATATGAGACAATTCTTTTAGATGTATAGAAAGATTGATATCTTTTGCATACCAATATCCCGCATCATTGACTAGACCTGCAAAGATTAGAAGTATTCTGTAATTAGAATAGAAAGGTCATCAGGAGAAAGACAGATTGGACGAATTTATTTGTGAATGTGTGTTTTCTGTACACAAAGGGTGTTTATAGATGATATTTTATTTAGTAGTGGTTTTGCATAAATTTTGGATAGCTATTAGTTATGGTTTTTTCATAAATTTGGGATACCAAGTAGTTACCCAAGTATTGACATGTAAGTGTTATCTCAAAGAATTTTAATTAGGAATTGAAGTTTGGTTTTATAACATGTGGCAACAAGTTATGTTAATGAACATCGTGAAGAGAATCAACAGAGACTATAGTCAATTTCTTTGAGCGAGGCAGATTTGCACCGACTCGCAGCGCTTGCCCTTTTAGCTCGGAAAAGTCTCCTGATCGCTGATTGGTTGGACAAGATAATTCTAACCAATCAGCGATCAGGAAACTTTTCCGAGGTAAAAGGGCACCGCTGCGAGTCAGTGCAAATCTGCCTCGCTAAAAGAAATGGACTATAGTGAAATAGTTTTGAGTTTGAAAGTTTTTTATTTGAAGGAGATATCTAAACGTGAGTTCAGGAAGGTGTCTGGAGATGAAATCATTGAACGTAAGCGAAATGCCCTAAGAATAGTGTCGTATATAAGATTCTGTTTACGAGTAAACATGTCGGTCTGTGATACGAAAACGAACAAGGCGAAGCAAGGTATGAATAATATGAATAATATTCTACTCAGAAGATTGTGAAAGAGAAGAGTTTCTATTGATGATTTAGCTGTATGTGAAATGGATGTTGGAGAGATTACTTTGTATTCTAGAAGGGAAATACGGATGCTGAATGCAAATATAATGATGAATTGTTGAGATTAATTACTGGTTTACTGTATGTAATGTAATAAGCGTTCGGTAATGAAATGACTGACATTTTAGCAGAACAATAAGTGCCCAGAATCGACTGAAGCATATACATATATAGATTGGATTTCGTGATGCCTGGCTTTGTAACAATAATAATAATAATAATATTAATGATGATAATAATAATAATAATAATAATAATAATAATAATAATAATAATGATTGATAAGGATATTAATAATAATAATAATGATTGATAAGGATATTAATAATAATAATAATGATAATAACAACAACAACAACAATAATAATAATAATAATAATAATAATAATAATGATAATAATAAAAACAAAAATAATGATAATAATAATTAACAACAACAACAACAACAACAACAACAACAACAACGATGATGATGATGATAACAGTAACGGAAGTGAGGAGAGTTAGATCAGGAAAGTGATGACTGGACGAACCTGAATGTGGTATTGGAGCTGAAGGCCCATGTAGCCTATCTAGGAAGCAACAAGTGTGCAAGTCTAAACAAAAGGCGAGTGAAGCAGCATAAATATGGGATAACGTGCTGCTGATGAGCCGCTTTATGAAAGATGAATCAGTTACGTAATACAGAGGGAGGAGGGTTGAGTGAGCAGGAGAGTGATTTTCGTAATATCACTTATAATTATGTATTCGTACATATGAGACAATGTAATGTATGTAACCCTCCAGTCATAGAGTTTACCTCTCTCTCTCTCTCTCTCTCTCTCTCTCTCTCTCTCTCTCTCTCTCTCTCTCTCTCTCTAAGTTTCTGTCCTCTCCCTTTCTCATTTGCCTCTTGCTACGTAGACTTTACATCTTCCAGCTCTCTCTCTCTCTCTCTCTCTCTCTCTCTCTCTCTCTCTCTCTCTCTCTCTCTCTCTCTCTCTCTCTCTCTCTCCGTAGTCTTTTACATCTTCCAGCTTTCTGTTCTCTCTCTCTCTCTCTCTCTCTCTCTCTCTCTCTCTCTCTCTCTCTCTCTCTCTCTCCTCTCTCCGTAGTCTTTTACATCTTCCAGCTTTCTGTTCTCTCTCTCTCTCTCTCTCTCTCTCTCTCTCTC